>NC_056744.1:266333050-266398050 GCF_019279795.1 Protopterus annectens | reverse complement strand
TAGTGTCCAGATTTAAACCATGCTGAGTGCAATAAATACTGCCATCTATAATGTGTAAGACTAGATAGGCAGGTGTTCTAATCTCACACTAGCCTACTTGTGCATGCGCATGTGTGTGTGTGCATACCCCTGCAAAACAACTGCCATGCTCTCATGGACTATCCACCTGTAATGGTTATGCACTTTTTGGCCCTGTAACCTGCTGCTGGCTTCCACACCACCCTCTTCAACAAGGCCTGATAATGTCATCCACCTTAAGACTACCAGTTGACAATATAGTATCCAGACTTATACCATGGCACGTGGGATAAATACTGTGGTCTACAGTGTGTAAACTAGATAGGCAGGGGTTCTCATCTCATCCAGGCTACTTGGTGCATGTGTGTGTATGTGTATGCCAGTGCAAAACAACTGCCATGCCCTCATGGGCAATCCACCTGCAATGGTTATAAACTTTTTGACCCTGTAACCTGCTGCTGGCTTCCACACTGTCCTCTTTTACAAGGCCTGATAATGTCATCCACTTTAAGAATATCAGCTGACAGGATAGTATTAAAACTTAAAACATGGTGCATGCAATAAATACTTTGATCTCTAGTGTATAAGACTAGATAAGTAGGGGTTCTAATCTCACTCCAGACTACTTGGTGTACATGTGTGTCCTGATAGCATAAATGTGATCATCTTGGTAAAATAGAAATAGGTAGGGTTTTGCAGTATTTTATTTGCAGCGTGTGATGTGGCCTCCCAAAGAACTGACCACAACAAGGCCTGCTGATGTCATCAAGCATAATATGTCCTGAACTGATAGTACTAGCAGACATCAGGTGTGTTGTGTGCATCATATACTGTAATCTGTAATGTATACCATTACATAGGTAAGTGTTCTCATCTACTTACAGCCAACTTGCACTACGTGTGTGCCTTGGCATGTCCTATATGCAGTGATTGGAAACAATGCTAGCCTCAATGTAGCCATGGTTGTGTGTGAGCCTGTTAGAGCATTTTACATCATGTTGTGGAACCTTAGGATATTTGATTTTCACTGACATAATGGCCATACAGCCCTCACAATTATATACATCTTTATACTCATAGTTACAGGATCATTACATATTGCCCCAGTCCAAGAGGGAGACGGACAGATGCCCTGTGTTGAGATAATGGTCTCCCAGCCAATCATACAAATAGCATGTGGTGAAGTGCACTGAGGTGCTCTGTGTGCCATTAGGCAGGGTTCTGTTTCAAGAGTGTGTTTAAGTCTGCTAGACAAATCTCTCCCACAAGCATGTGGTACCAATGGCTTGTAGGAGGTTAATGTCTGTACAGTGGGTTATCCATCTACTATGCCTCCTACAGATAGACAGCATATGCAATTAAGCAGGGTCACACATTGCCCTGTATGCAAGGCACAGATCACCTCTGTGTAGTCTATATGCCACAGGTGACAATGACACTCATTGCAGACTATCCCCATTGAACACATATTGGAGACATGAAGTGACCTTGTGAGAGACAATATTTTTGTGTGTAATTGCCAGTACTGCTTGGAAAGGTACATCACCAAATGGCCATTACACTCAGATATTGGCATGCTGAGGGAGGAGTACTTGGAGGTTATGAGCATGTCACTTACAGGTGACTGTGGCCTCAGCTATGCCATATGATTCCGGCCATACCACTGTAGAGACAGGGTGATCTGAGGCACATTAGGTGTAAACCTGTGTGGCCAGGTCTGTGTGCCCAATTGGTTCATCCTGAGTATGTACATCACTTGTTGCAACTGATGTGCTACTTACCAGGTACATAGGTCTAACTGATAGAACTGATACTAGATACATATTTGGATGGAGTTTATGGTGATTACTATGTCAACAGGCATGTGTTCATAAAACCTTCTTGCAGGATAGTGACATACCACAAAGATATTATGAGTGCTCACAATTTGCAGGCATCAGCCAACATTGTTAGCAATAGTCAGTCAGTAGTCATGTGTATTGTGCATGAATGGATTCCAAGCAGTAGAGAACCCAGGACTGCAGCCTGTTGAGCACTGGTGCTTACAGATCAGCTATTGGAGGCGGGTGCCCTATGTTGCATATGTGTGCCAACAATGGGCCACTTATTGACCCCTACAACTATAGTATCGTGGATGGCTAAGTGGATGCTTTATAAATGTTGCTTGAGTAAGGGATATAGTCAGATGGCTTGGTTGAGTCTAGGTGGTTGTATGCCATGACGTACCCTCACCAAGGTGCATGGTCACTGCCTTAGAAATGTCCACCACATGTAACAGTCATGCTCCCCGTGTCACACATCCAAACTGTGTACAGTCAACTGTGTGTCAAACACATATATGTGTGCTGATCAGCTTCATGATGGTCACCCTTACAGCCATACAGCTATGGATACACAGGCAAAGAGGTGTATAGTTATGTTAGTAGATGCACCACGTCTGTGCAAGGGTATAAGATTTGCTGTTGTCCACTCAGCTGGTGTGCAGCAAGTAGTGTCGGTGTGATTGCAAGGGTGTCCCAATGGTTTTAGTAATCCTTGTCAGATCACATGTGGAATGCAGCCTGGAATGTTAGCATGTGCAATAGCTCCTTTGTATCTTCCAATGAGAGGCCAGTTACAAACTGCTCTGTAAATATGGATGTTATAGAACATGTTGTAGGAATGTCATGTGTCACATGTGGTGGGGACAAGGGAGTGTAGTTGATGTAGACAGTGTGGGTGTACAGCTTAGGTATGAGTGCAGACCCATCATATGCGGCATCATGACGTATGAGGTCACCAACAATCTGGACCTGTCCTTTGAGGACATGCATGTAACTACACTGTGTGTTGCGGTTCTGCTTTGCATGGATGGCTACTTTTGTCACTTACTGTGTCTACTCAACATCACAAAAACACTATGTGCTTCTTTTAGCTGAGGAGATAGTGCCTCCATGTAAAGGGGGACACCCTCATCCCAACTGTCACACAGCACTGTTAAACTGTTATTGTACATTCTGCTAATGGCAGGTCTCCACCAGTCAGATTTGCTGAGCCATGATGACCCTGTGACTCTCCTGTCATATACAGCTGATTCCATGCCATTGTAATGTTGCTGACATAATGCATGGGTGTAGAGCTCTGCATACTTGCCTGTCCCATCTGAAGGGGCAGGTGCAGTCACGCTATGTCAAACATCCCACAGGAGGTAATAAATGGCTGTCTTGACATATATGTCTTTATTGTCTGCAAGGGGGGGGTACGTGCCAGTAGTTCTAAGGAGGCTGGTCTGTGGCCAGATCCCACCAGGGATGACCTCACATTGGGGGCGGGCTGTACTGGTCACCCAAACTGGTAAACACATGATGCACTACATTGGTTCCCCATGTGGTGATGTCATGGCACTGCTACACTGTTCTGCAGCAGTGCCATGACATCACCACATTGGTCCTCCATGTGGTGATGTCATGGCACTGCTGCAGAACAGTGTAGGTAAGGACCTGGATCATCCTCTTGGCAAGTGAGCTGCAGTATGACTAAGCAATGCAGTGTGTACATATTACACTTCCCTAACGTATTTTTGCTCTGTACAGACACCTTGAGGACAACTAGTATGTAGTATCAAGCAGTGTCCCCAGATCTCTGAGTCATGTCACTTGAAATGCCATGATAATACTTAGCATGGATACAAGCAATGAGACAATCATGCACCTAGTGACACTGTACCAAACACTGTTACTTTTGCCCAAAGTTAGGGCATGCCTACCGACAGTAACTGGCGGAGCCCACTGAATGGTATACTATGCAATGGCTGTCGGACATATGTCTCAATCCACTAACCATGGCCTGACAAGGTGTATGACAATATTAGGCCAGCAGTCCTTGCTGGAAACTGTGTACATCATGTACAAAGTGTTATGTCAGCTGGTGGATGGGCAAGTTTCTGACAGTCATACTCTGGGAAGATAGCAGTGGGAGACCTGCACTGTAATGAAGCCAGTCACCAGTAGGGTTCACCATCCACCATTATTAGTGTACCCCATGTAACTATTCCCTCTCTGAAGTCACAAGAACTGTCAATAACCTCTGACTGAGTACATCAGCAGGTACTTGCATATTGGGAGCTGTTACAGACTCCCACACAGATCCAACAGTTATCCAGGATGGTCTAAGACAGTCAGTTGTACTTTGAGCCACTGACAAAGACTAACTGCAAATGACTATACAATAAAAGCCTGTGGGACATCATCCACCCCTGCAAAATATTGTAGTGCCTGTACACTGCACACAGTTGAGCCATTACACATGAAGTTATGGACACAGAGAATAATGTAGCCTTTGAGTCTCACTGGTCAGTAAGCTGTGGGGATGCATTTACTATTGTACAGCCTATTCTGACAGGTTAGTGATGTAAATCCCAGACTGTCACTGCTATGCTGAATGTGACAGTCATCAGAGCTATCATTGTGTACAATGGCACCCATTCTCACAGGCATATTGTACAACTGTTGCAGCCACACAGGTTCAATGGTACACCAATACACAGCATAGATAACATGTTCTATGGATTCCGTGTTATGACCATACATGTGTAGTCTGTCCCCTAAATGCTTTATATGGGATGTGTCTGGCTGCATATCAGGAGGTGTCAGATCCCACTGTGTACCCCCACACATCCATAACAAGACTAACACATGCCTCACCTGTTCTACACACCTACACTATCAGTGTGGTGTACATAGTACATGCTGGAGAGACAGGTATGTAACACAGGCAGTACGCCATACATGAAACAGGCCTCCAGTGCATGTGAAGCAGACATCTTCTGTGACACAGCATGTGCAGGTTACAAAATGGGATGCAGAACACAACGATCATAATGGGTGTAGAGTAACTGTCTATACAGGACGCATGATATTTGTAGATGTGTTATCTCCATCACCACAGTTTGTAGATGCGTGAGTTCCCAAAAATCTGGTGACACTTACCAAGGGTAGCAGACCTGTTCACATATTAGGTATACATGAGTACATTGAATACAGCCATTGTCCCAGTGAACCTGTTATATACATATGAACCTATTGGGCCATGCATTTATAGTGCAACATCTTGCTGAAGACTTATTTCTGCTGTGCTCACATGCCATCCTGTGCTGCTTTATTGCCATTGTGTATCCACAGGTTACCCCAACAGACTCCTAAAACAGAAACCTAAACAGGTTTGTGATACACCTGTCATCATGGAACTATACAGCCTTTACAACATTATATAACATAAGTACACAAAAGTATGTAATGTACTCATGACAAATGCCAGCATACAGTATCTGTCATTAATCCCTATAAGTGGCATGGCAAAACAACACTGCATTACATAAGAATATGTTAATTAATAAAGTCACTCTGTGCAACAGGCACATAGCTTCATTCCCTGCATTGATGGTGAGAATGACAGGGATGTGGCACAGGTATCATCACTTGCACAGGTTGTTGTGTGGGGGTGCATGACGCCTAGGCTGACTCAAATCTGTGTGAGTCAGGAAAAGAAACAGGTAAGATGGACCATGGAATGGTGTCATGTGTGTCTGTAGGTGACCTGCATTTGACAGTGGTGTGTGAGTGTGTGCGTGTACGCAATCAAGCTCATTGCTAGCCCTACATGTGTGATTGTTGGACAACTTTGGACCATACATGGTAGAGTTGACAGTTCACATCTCCTGCCCTGAACATGGGAACTGGCTCTGCCAGGAGTTGCACAGGCACCTTCATCCCCAAGGTCAGAAGTGGTACTAGTGCCTGATGGTGACTGCTGTCTGCTGGGACCATGTCCTCCATGGGAATGCCCAGGGCCATGAATCCATGATCTGCCATGTCATGGTGTGGACAGCACACTCTCCTCTGTAGCACTGGATGTAGTGCCACTATGGGAGCATGATTGTGCATGGACATGTGGACTCTCAGCAGATGGGGTTGCTGACCTATTTTCATGAGTCTGATGCTCAACTCCAACCACACATTCACAGACAGTGTCTCAACCCCCTATCTGTCCACTGCATCAGTCAACTGATGCAGGGTTTCCCCAGTGCAGTGGAGGCAGTCACAGATGTCAGACTGGGTTGCATCCATAACCCTACAATCCATCTGGTGTTCCATTCAAAATGTGCCTGTGCCTCCATGATGGCCCAAAATATGCACTGAGTGACCTGTGATCTGACACCTGCAACAGATTGTGAATGAACAGCAGGCCTTCTACAAGCACTACAGTCAATCCGCCTGTGTCGGACCTTGCCAGCTGTCTGGCTATGGCCAGTGTCTACACTCACTGGAGCCATAGTTCCCACACTTTCCTGTTCAATGTTTCCACCCTCTGTCTGTCCATTATCTGTGGCCTCCGGGGCCTGGGTATTTGTGGGCATACTGACAGTATGCAGTGACAATGGAGGTAGAAGAGGGATGTCTACCTCTGGGGCAGATTCAGCCTCCAACACCCCCACATGTGCCTTACTGTGGCCACCATCATCCTCAGAGTATGAAGAGACACTGACAGGTTGTGTAGGGGACAGAGACCAACACCTCTAGTCAACTGTGATAAGAAACAAAAAAGCGGTAGATGAAAACCTGCACTATTGTGTATGAGAAATCCACTAATACTCATAATAACAAAGAGCCACAACTGGATTAGCAGTCAATTTTTTCCTCTCCACTGTTGCCCAAAATAGACACCCTCAAAACAAACTATACATTCAACTCAAGACCCTTATAACAATCACTTCAAGTAAATCAAGTAAAATATGACCAGCACAATTTATCTTTTAGTTAAGCAATAGGACACTATACTTGACAAAACAATACATAAAAACGCAGTACACCTGTCTTAACAAATATATTGCAATACACATTTCACTGCCTAATTTAATGCACTTTAAACCTTTTGTGTTTTAAAAGACATTTTAGAGTAAATGTCTCATTTCAACCAGGAAGCTTACCTTTTCTTAACTGTCACGGCCAAAGTGTTTCAATTTCTTCAACTACCCTCCTGTGATTAAGATCCTTATGTACTTGTTCCAAAATGGAAAATAAAAACATATGACATTATGGTTGAATAGGGCATTATTCAGGTCTATATTATACCATTGAAATGTTGTAACAGCAAATACAAAAAGGCCGACATGTAATCAGTGAAATCCATTTCCATGATTCACTAAATTCTTACAGGGCAAGGATGGAGCTGGCCAACTACACAATTTTGCCCTTTTCTCCACTGTAGTGCAATATCAGAGTTTGTATATTTAGTTAGGGGTGTGTGGGAGGGGAGAAGCCCCCCAAATGGGTGCATTTGGTTTAGGTAAAATAAGTTTTGAAGCATTGCAGGGCAAGTATTTGTTTGCCCAACAAGTTTTCAGCAAATCGCGAAAATGGATTTCGCTGAGTACTTGTCAGCCTTTTTGTATTCGCTGTTGCACCATTTTGATTCATAATACAAACCCCATTATTCAGCCCCTTAACTTTAATAGAATATAAATGTCCCTTAACAAAACAGTGTCATGCTTACCAGGAGCAGTACTGCAGCCTTGGCCAATACCTAATGGACCTGTGAAAAGTTGAGGGTGAGGTAATGTCAATATGAGCACATGTTGCAGCACAACAAGGTAATACATCCATATAGCTCACATTTACAGTACCTACTATGTTACTTGTTGTATTGGTCACATTCTGAGTATGAGAGTACAACTGAGGTAAACCCCTCAAAAGAACTAAGACCTGACACCCACATAAAAGTATGTACAGCCTGACACACTCCCCTGGATTCACGAAGCTCCATGCAAGAATAAGACTATTCTTGCATGGAGCAGTTTGTGTCCATTTAGAACAGCAGCGAGACTTGCATATGCATGAAGGCACACTGCTGTTTAATCTACACAGACACAAACTGTGAATGAGTGCAGGGGGCATGTCCGAGTAGTGCAAGGACACTAAACATGCCCCCTGCATTCAGAATGTGCTGTACAGCATTTTCTAAGCTGAACTGGCATAATATTAGAGTTTTGCTTTAATATTATGCGAGTATTTCAGAGTCTGCGGACACTGAAATGATAAAATTATCATTTCAGTGTCTGGAGACACTGAAATAAAAATGGCAATAAGAAAGCAATGCAGGGGGTGTGTTACAGGTTCTGTGACACACACCCTGCATTGCTAAAGTGCCATATGGCACTTTTACAACCTGCTAAAGCAGGAAATGTGTGCAAATGCACAGATAATGGGGGATAAATCCCCCAAAAGTGAAAAAGCACAAGCACAGCCACACAAACATAGAAAGTTGATAGAGAACAGGCCAAGCAGCAGCATGAATCATGTAAGGGTAGAAGTCTGAAAGCAAATGTATAGCAACATTCCCTCACAGCAGTTCATGTTAACAAAGGCAGAAATGATGGGTGGAATAAAACTACATTAGGGACATGCCTGAAAAATTGTCCTCACACACTTAGAAATTTGATAGATAACAGGATATGTATTAGCAGGAATCCCTGAAGGATAGAAGCCTGAAAGCCAAATCAATGCCAGTATTTCATAATTGCAGTCCCACGTAGTTGTCAGAACACCACAATGCACACCCATATAACCTAATAATATAATAATAATACTATAACAATTTTTCCACTAGCCTAAGGAATACTGAAGTGTAGCTAAGTGGGAGTGCACGTTATGGCCATCTGCTTAGCATAGCTTAAACATCCCATAGGAGCTAAATGCAAATAGACAAGTGAACTTTGCAAGCCGAGGTAGTGTAGTGGTTAGAGTTGCAGCTTTACATAAAATTATTTTAGTAAACTTAAATTATGTATCTTTTTTTTCTCAACCAGGGTAGTGTGGCAGTTCCGAAAGTGAGATATCAGTGTAGAAAAGATGTGAAACCCCCATATGAACACAAGTGTCCCATACAGTATATTCACACAAGAATATGATTTAATAAAAGCACATAGGGTGATGCCATGGAAGGTAAATGTAAAATAATAATGTGTATATAAATATTATTTTATAATATAAAATTATAAGTATAATATTGCTTAAATGTGCTTTAATCACTCTGTATCTATCAGTCCTTGTTCTGCCCAGCAACAAAATAGTCAGCCCTGTCAAGTCTTGAACCTGGGATGCTGTCCTCTACAATCGCAGCAAAATATTACTACACCATCTGAGCTGCAAGAAAATATAATGCTTTAACAAACATATCATGCATTCTGGTCATTTAACATTAATGAAAAAAAAACAACAGTTCCAAGTGTCAAACCCATGGTCCCAAACATGATTGTCATAGGAATGCACCACCACACCATCTGAGCTATATGAATTAATACTGCTTTTCCAAACATATCATGTATAGTGGCATACGACATTAGGGGGAAAGTTTTGTGGAACCAGTCATGTGTTGTATATAGACATACACACACACACACACACACACATATATGTATATATATATATATATATATATATATATATATATACATAAATATATATATATATATATGTGTGTGTGTGTGTGTGTGTGTGTGTGTGTGTGTGTGTGTGTCTGATGAAGCATAAAAGTAGAGTCATACTATAGATATACATATATAAAAATATAAAGGAAGGAAGAAATATATATATGTATGTATGCATGCATGTATATAACATGCAGTGCAGTTATACCTCAGAACCATCCCTCTCAACCTGTTACTGCAACAAACCTGTACAAAAGCTGTAAAGGGGGGGATGGGCCACATATAGGGACATATTTCAAATATTGCTGTTAGAAATGAAGACATTTGCTACAGCAATGGGGTGCATTTCGGCAAACAATTACTGAAGGATATGAGGATGGAAACTGAAATGTCATGTCATTATTTACTGACATAAATCCTTGGATCATCACCGTGATTCACCAGACAAATACAAATAAATTGTGGAACTGAACAAAAGTATGGGCCAAACATCTGTACATTCTGTGAAAATCCTGGCAGTGGAGAGGTATGCTCAGAACCAGTTAGTGCAATGAATCTGGACCAAACCTGACAAAGTGGGGGGACAAAGGCATGAAAATAGGGACATATCCAAAATATGTTAGCAGATAAGCTGAGAAAGTTGATGTAGTAACGCTGTATGTCCTAACATATATAGACTGAAATATCATAATTCCAGGATGCAATTACTTCTCATTAGTTAGTGACTTAAATTCTCACATCATCCAACTGATGTGTCAGGAATACACAACAGTTATGGGGACCAGACCAAAGACATCGGCCAGACACCTGGACATCCTACAAATATGTGGACATAACACAACAATAGGGAAACTACACTGAGCTATCGAACAATGTCCAAACTACAATTTGACATAAGACTACCCAAGTCCAGCTCTGAGGTTGTACACATGCATTAGCAAATATAACAGGCACTACAGGGATGTAACACTAGTGGAAAACAGACACTGGTGTGAAAGTGCATACCCCAAAAAAATTTACACCACAGTCACAGCGACATACCAGTAAGGAAAATGAATACTACAGTATAATGACTGTGTGAGTAACAAAATCCTGTTTGCCACTCATACATTACCCCTACATATACTGCCCCAAGTTACAGTATAGTGGGAATTATGAGGTGTTACGGGACATGTCATGTTCTGCATGTACAAACATATACAGGCGATAGGGAACCAGAATCTGAAGCAGCATGCATAGTCAGATAGCAAGGGCTCATGACACTCACATGTACCCCATCCCTATAAAGCCCAAATAACATGTACATACTACACTGTTACACAATCCTGACAGTCTTAAAACAATAGGTAGACATACATAGACCTCTCAAATGTACAATGTCCCACAGAATGTATAGGTACAGGACTCATAGCTATGACCGCTTCCTTGTTACATTTCTGGGGGGGGTCTATGACATAGCTGGGATTGTAGCAGGAATGAATGCAATAAATAATGATACTACATACCTCTGAACCTCTTATTGGATGACATGTGGACAAAGCCTGACATAATTGGGGGACAGAGGCCCAAACACAGGGGTATATTGGACATATTGCTGTTATAAATGTAGGCGGTTGCTGGTGTTACTGGCTTTGTTGTAACATATCTTTTTTGAGGGATATGAAGTCAGTAACACAAATGGATGTTAGCATTTACTGACTGCATTCCCAAGCATATCCTACCGATTAGCCAAATACAACAACTGTCTGGGGAACAGACCAAACATATGAGCCACACATCTGAACAGATTCTAGGCCTCTGGACAATGTAGAGGTATGACTGCAGTGATGTAACAGAATGGAAATCCCCTAACAGCTGCAAAACATGACACCCAGCACCTTATGAAGTGCAGTAAGACCAGCATGACAGTCCCCCACATCACCTCTGCGCAATTACCCATGTATATTTAAATATAGCATGCACTACAGGGATGAAATTGTAGTGAAAAGCAGAGAGTGGTTCATAAATATTCACCCAAATTATTTGCACCACAGTCACAGCAATATACCAGTACCCAAAATGAACTCTAGAGTAGAACAACTGTCTGAACAAACATATCCTGGTTGCCAGTCACACACTACACCAACATATACTGGCTCAATTCAAAATGGACTGGGGATCCTGAGGTGTTACAGGACACTTCACAGTCAGCCCCTACAAGCATACAGACATGATAGACCGGCAGCAGGTGTAGCAGCATGCAAAGTCAGATAGGTAAAGGATGTATGACACTCACATCTTCTACTCTCCCTACCCAGCCCAAGAAACATCTGCACACAACACTGGTACACAATCTTGGCAGTCTGTTCACAATGGCCAGACAGACATAACTGTCATATGTACAGATGTCCACAGAATTACCATGGTGTGGAACCATAATCCTGGTCACCGCTGCAAACCATCACCAGGTGTCTGCAAGGTCAGTGGCATAATAACTGGAGTGCAGTTGTTAATTAATGAAATACCATACTTCTGCACCTCGTAGTGCAGGACATCTGGACAATGCATGATGTATTTGTGGGTTGGGGGCTGGAAAGCGGGACATATCACATATAATGGTGTTACGAACTGAAACAGTAGCTGGTTTTACACATGTTGTTGTAACATAACATCCCCAAAGCATATGATATCTGGACCACCAATGGATGTCAACAGTTACTGACTACAATCCTCACATTATCATACCAACCCCACAAAAAGACAGACGTTGTTCGAGGAAGAGACCAAGCATAACAGGAAAACATCTGGCCAGTCTGTGGACAACATGCCAGTTAAGAGGTATGTCAGAGTCATATCACTGTCAGATGTTAAGTCATACAGTAAATGCATGTCCAGACTAACCCTGTCAATCTAGCAACCCTCCATGTGTATAACAGCACTAATGACATACAAACTGTACCCAATCCTGGAGCTTTGTCACCCATGTTGTTGGCCTGTCTCCACATGTCCTGTCATGTGAGGTATTTCCACCTACTGTCTGTAAAGCTGTAGCCCCCACACCTCCGTAATGTCCCCTGCACAGGCAAGGAAAATAGACAAGGCCCACATGAAGGGTGTCCCATATGTTGGAACTAACAGCAGTGTCCAGGCCAACAACACAATACTATGTGGGCACCTACATAGCTTTATGGCCTCAGCAATACTTGACAGGACAACATCAACCCACTCAAGGTAGGCTGAATGCCTGTAGTGGACAGCAGCAATACACAACTTCCATCATAGGTGGAAATAATTGCAGGATGGGCTAAGAAGGAACAGATGCTTCATTGGAAGCCATGTCCCCTTGTTCTGCACAAGCAAATAAGGTCACAGGCGATGTGCCCTAAGACTGTCTTTGGGTGCAAACTGGAGACATCCACCAAGGCCAATCACTAGGCCTTCCAGATGCGTGTCTGCAATTTCAGAGGCAGCACATATCTGCTCTGTAATGGTGGTCAATAACACCACATACACATATGTCATAGATATAGGCAACCAGCTGCAGACAGGTGAAGTGTAAACATCCCCCATCCCCCCATAGATAAACATGTGCATGTACAGCACCTGCCCCACTTCCCTCATGATCAGGAAGCAGGTCTGTAATGCCCTCTCAAAGGCAGCACATAGAGGTCTCCATAGGCCTGATACCATTACTGGCTGCATCCAACATGAACATAGGCATGGGCTCTCAAACCCATTCTGAAGTGCAGTCAATCACAGCCTGAGCATCGGTGTCATCCCATCTGCACAGAGGACAGACAGAAAGTTGATAGAAAACAGGTTATGCATTACCATTAATGTTCAGAAGGCTACAAGTCTGAAACTGAAATGTATGCCATAATGTCATGACAGCAGTCCTCAATGCCATGGCCAAAAACCGCAATACTCTTCATTTAGTATAGTAATATAATAATAATATCCAATAGGCAATAAATACAAATATACAGCTCAAATCACCAAACCAAGATAGTGTAATAGTCAGAGTCCCAGCTTTGCATGCAGGTGTACACGGTTCGAGTAATACAACAGGCAATCCAAATCTACTTGGGAAAAGCAATGTTAAAAGTGCTATGTTCATATTAAAATATGTGGCAAGTTATTTTTGTTACCCAGGGTAGTGTAGCTGGTGTAAAATGGATGTGTGAGTGCATATAACATGTGAAAACATCCATGTATACACGTGTCCCATACAGTATAGTTACACCCCTTGATACTGTATGAAAGCATGTCATGTAAGGGAATTCATGTACACCAATCCTGCACATCCGTATCTATCTTCCATATTGTTCTTCCCTGTTTGTGCCTCTTTTCCATCACATTCCTATCACCCCTTTCTCTTTTCTTTTAAAGAATTAGTGCGGGTGTAACCATGAGTAAGTGGTTATAAGTTGGAGCAAGAGCAACAAAATTACCAGCTCTGCCAGGTCTTGAACCCAGAGGCCCTGTACACCATAGTCAGAGGAATGTACCACTATACCATTTAAGCTGTAGTGATTGCAAATGCTTTTTCCAGTATATGCTCATTCAACAGCAGGGAAAAGATTAAGTAGAATCAGTCAGGCCTCGTATTTATAAATATGCACATGTATATATGTATGAAGATACACACATATACATATATATATATATATATATATATATATATATATATATATATATATATAGACTAATATATACATAATATAAATAGAGATATACATATAAAATATACACATATATATGTAAATATATATATATATATATATATATATATATATATATATATATATATATATATATATATGTGTGTGTGTGTGTGTGTGTGTGTGTGTGTGTGTGTGTGTGTCTATACGGTTTCCCTTCAGAAGGTCGAATGGCTGAAATCTTGAAATGCATATGGCCGAAGCCATATGCTCGAATTTCAGAAGCTCGACCTTCTGTAAGGGAAGTAAAAAAAAGAACAAAACAAAACACAAAACAATGTATAGCTGATTCTTAAGGGCGGGTTTCATTGGTATAACCTCATTTAGCCCCAGATATATATGGATTAATGTTCCATATTGCCCTAAAAATAAAGTTATACCCTTCATTGTTGGAAATATGTCTGTATAAGGCATTATGCTCATTCTTCGTTCTTATAGCCGATAAGTATTGTAAGATTCTAACCTTGAAAATACAATTTGTTTTACCTACATAATATTAAATTGAACACTGGGCGGGGTGATATAAAGAACATCACTGAGGTTGAAGAAATTAAATGGATAATGGAGCTTTCAGCCCATAGATATCTGGGGCTGAATGAGGTTATACCAATGAAACCCACCCTTAAGAATCGGCGGCTGCAATACTGAATTGTGATTGGCTTACATTAGGTTTAAATTTAAAAACACCAAATACACAAATTATCTGTTGAAGGGCAAGAGCCCGAAAGCGCTTATCTCTGTGTGGATTTTTCATCTGTACTTTTATTGTTTTATATTGTGTAATTAAACACAGTTCATTTTAGTGGTTGTCTGCTGCAGTTTTTTCGTTTTCACTGTGGATTATTGGTGCTGAGCAGTTAGACCTTGAATGAGATATTCATACTATTTTGTTCTTACTTCCTCCGTGGTAAGCCATTGCACTTCCTGATTCATCATACCCACATCATCCAACCCTCTCTCTCTCATTCTCTTCATTCATCAGCCTCTCAAAGTGCTCTCTCCATCTGCTCAACACACCCTCCTTGCTTGTGAGTACATTTCCCTCATTATCCTTTATCACCCTTATCTGCTGCACATCTTTCCTAGCACAGTCCCTCTGTCTAGCCAACCGGTATAAGTCCTGTAATCCCTCCTTAGTGTCCAACCTGTCATAGAAGTTGTTATATACCTCATTCTTAGACTTTGCCACCTCTCTCTTTGCCATGCACCTCATCTCCTTATACTCCAGTCTACCTTCCTCATCTCTCCAACAATCCCACTCCTTCATTCCCAACCTCTTTCTCTGTATACTGTCCTGTACTTCCTCAGTCCACCACCAGGTGTCCTTGTACTCCTTCCTCCATCAACATGTCACACCAAGCACCTTTCTAGCCATCTTCCTTACTAGCTCTGCTGTACTTACCCAGATATTTGGTAAATCGTCACTGCCACACAGTGCCTGTCTTAACTCTTCCCAGACCTCCACCTCACAATTACCCTTTTCCAGTTCCCACCATCTGATTCTTGGTGCTGCCCTCACACTCCTCTTCTTCTTGATCATCAACATCATCTTACAGACCAAAAGTCTCTGCTGTCTAACTACACTTCCCCCTGTCACCACTTTACAGTCTCCAATCTCTTTCAAACTGGCCCTTCTACATTGGATATATTCCACCTGTGTGCATCTCCCACCACTCTTGTATGTCACCTTATGCTCCTCCCTCTAGTTATAGTATGTATTCACCACAGCCATGTCCATCCTTTTGGAAAATCCACTACCATTTCACCGTCTGCATTCCTTTGCTTGACACCACACATAGCCATCTCTTCCTCATCCCCTCTGTTCCCTTCACCAACATGGCCATTGAAATCTGCTGCAATCACCACTCTCTCACCCTCGGGTACAGTCATCATCACATAATCTATCTTACTTCACATTTATCTTTCTCATCCACCACACAACCAACTTGCGTAGCATATGCACTGACAACATTCATTATTACACCATGACTTTCCAGATTCACAAACATCACTCTATCAGACACTCATGTTATCCTCCAAAGACACCCTTGGCATACTGTTCCATCAGGATAACCCCTACCCCATTTCCCCTCCCATCCACATCCTGATAGCACAATTGTGACCTGGCTCTGATACACCTAGCCTTACTCCCCTTCCATCTGGTCTCTTGCACGCACAATATATCCACCTTCCTATGGCCATTATATCAGCTAGCTCTGTCCCTATACGAGTCGTACTGCCAACATTGATAGCTCTTACCCTCACTATCACACTCCTAGCCTTTCTCCTGTCTTCCTGCCATATCAGTGTTGCACATCGTACAGGGTATGTTTGTCAATGCAAAGGCTACTGTGCTATTGAATGACTCACGTGTGTTACAGCAATAGTAAGACAGTGTCACTAATGTTGTCCCTTTGCCCGCATGTATGTGTGGCATCCTACAGATGTCCTGCTGTAATGGGTTGAGAGGGATGACTGGGCAGTAAGAGTGTGAATACAGTATGCCATACTGACATAGAACAGAAATGTATATCAGGTATTGCCTGTGCACATATCAGTATGAGTAGATGTATCTGGCCACCTCATAACAACAGACATGGGATGCAAAATGTCAGTTAAATAAGCTGCGAATGTACATGTGTGTAATTTTAGTTACTGTGCATCCAACAGAGTGACATTTCTACAGCTACTGATTGTTGCATTGCCTTGACACAGCCATGGGTACTACAATAAACATGATTATCTGTTTGAAATTGGAGATGTGTCCAGGTGTGATATGTCTGTGTGTCCATGCCTACTACAAACAGCTATATGAACACCAACATAGTTGTATGGACTCAGGAATACCTTACTTGTAAATCCTGCCTCCACCAAAGTAGGGCAATCCCCTTTGCTGGACAGCAGAAATACACCAACCATAGACTTGGTCCCTTTATTGGCTGTACAGGGCAAATTAGGAGCTGGCACCAACTTGGCATAAAGTCAGCCTTTGTCTGATCAAGCATATAAGGTCACAGGTGGAGTACTGTAAGGCTAACTATGAGTACAAATTGGACACATCCACCAAGGCCTATCACATGGCCATCTTCACATATGTCTGCAATCTCAGAGGCAACAAAACAACCCACCCTGTAATGGTGGTCAGTCAGACCACATACACACACAACATAGCTATAGCCAACCTGCTGCAGATAGGTTTAGGGTAAACATCATCCCTGGTTAAGCATCACTATAGGTAGATATGCACAGCACACATACCCCTCCACTCATCACCAGTGAGCAGGTACATATTACCTACTGAAAGGCAACAAATGTAAGCATCCATGGGACCTGATAATATCCCTGTCCACATCCTACATGAACTCAGGCATGTGCTCCCAGGTCCATTACGTACTGTAGTCACACCAAGCCTTGGCACCTTCCACACCCCATCCACATAGAAGATGGCCAATGTCATCCATCTACACAGACATGAATGAAGAGTAGAGGATTATGAAATTAACTAGCCCTTACTGTGGGGAATATGACACATCAGGACCAGTGGTGCAATGCAAACAGATACAGTGCTGATAGATTACAGGGGTATGCTGTGGTTGCGAGTGGTGGCTACTGGCATTCAGTGTAGCTGTGCAGGTTCTGTACAAATTGTTGCCAAATGTGTGAGGTCCTGTGATGTGTTTCCCTTTTTATGTCTTCCAGGTGCAATGCTGCATCAGCAAAGACCTACTTTCTTAGCGGCTGAGGCAAATATAATCATAGAATCCATACTACCGAACCATGCCATAATGTTTGGCCAGAGCCAGCAACATCTGCAGGGGAAGACCAGCCTGTGGGATGACGTAGTCCACAGGGCAAATGATGTTGGCCTGCACTCACATACATATGAGCATGTCCAGCATGGTGCAAATGACCTCATATACCATGCCCAGCAAAGGGGTGCTGCAGTGGCCAGGGACTACACAACCACAGGTGGGGACTCAGCCATGCAACCCCCACTGTCACCCACTGAAGAGCTCCTTGGCAACCTTGGGGCACTCATCCCAGGACAACATTAGGGTACAGACCCCCCCCCACATGCTGGAGGTGGGTGGCACCCAGTCAGTGGATGAGGAGTGTGCAGGTAAGGCCCCAGTGGAGATTACTAGACTAGTGTAGCAGGCATACTTGTATTTGTAGAGTATCTATGTGCATGTGTCAGGTCAGATAGCAGTTGTGGATGAGGTTTTCTAATGCACAGAAGTGCACATCTATGGTGAAGGACAACAAATTGTGTAGTATTGGGGGTTGTACTGTAAATGTGCAGACATGCTGCATCCATCCTGTACCAATGCCACATGTGAGTCTGCTGACAGTACTTCTCTCCCACAGCTACTTAGGTCTATCTAGTCTGCATGTGGGATGGCAGCCTGAAGTTGGTGAGTATGGAATTTTTCTGTTGTGGTTTGCCAATAACCCAGGCATGTGAAGGCCATGCAATGTAGCATTCACAAAACTGTCACTCATAACCATATTGCTTTATGTGTATGTACACTTGTGGTGGGGTTAACTGCATTGCATCACAGTGGTCACCACAGGGGCCTAACTGAAGAGAATGTAACATCCCTGTAGCATATGTCACAACCTGTCAGTGCAAGACTTCTTGACAGAGACCAACAAAGTCTGGGGACAAACGGCCTAAGGTAGGGACATGTGTTAAACATTACTCTCATACACTGGATATAAACAGTGTACACACCCCTGTTAAGATGGCAGGTGTTTGCGATATATATATATATATATATATATATATATATATATATATATATATATATATATATCAACTGAGACCACAATATGTAAGTATAAACCTTTTCCAACCTGAAATGTGACCTATGACATGATCAATTCAGTTGTAAAACCACCCAATCTGTTGGCCACCAAATATGGAGTATACAAACCTTACAATAAGCTGGATGTATATGTGTACACACCCTTCAAATAATATTTTATTGCATCAGCTTTTGATTTACTGACAACATTCAGTCTGCTTCAATACACACCTGGCATCAAGCAAAGGTACTCTGAGTAACACCAAATAACAGTCTGCTGTCCAAGTGGGATATTCATGACATTTGCTCAGTTGCCTGCAACAACAACAGCCATGGCTTGCAGACAGCTTACAAAGCAGCAAGGGGATATCATATTTGACAGGTATCAGTCAAGAGTAGGGTACAACAACATTACCACAGCATTACGTACACCATGGAACACAGTGAAGAAAGTTGTCAAAAGGTGGATTGAATATGGGACCACAGTACTGTTGAAAAGAACCTGACGTTCCACCAAAAATGATGACAAGATGTGTCAAAACCTGGTCAGGGAGGCTGCCAAGTGACATACAGCAACACTGAGGGAGTTCCAGGAATCTCTTGCAAGTACTGGTGTTGTGTACTACATGTGAGTACACTCTCCCATATTCTGCATACGTCTGGCCTATGGAGTATGGTCAGAAGATAAAAGCATTTCCCCACACCATAAAACATCCAAGGGTGGATACAGTTTGCAATACATCACATCAAGTCTCCCAAAGGCATGTGTGAAATTGTGTTATGGTGTAATGAGACTATGGATTGACCTCACAGCCACAATTCCGAAAGGTATGTGTGGGGCACAAGCAACACCCCTCTTAACCTGAACACCAACATCTCCATGGTAAATCACGCTGGTGGGGATGCTGTTCCAAAGCCAGAACTGGGCCTGTAGTCATGGTGGTGTTAATTCTGAACAGTTCCAAATAACACCCACGTTCGGCCCAAATCTATCAGGCATCTGCAAGAATGCTGAGGATGGGGAGAGTTGTCAGCCTTCAACATGACAAAGACCCAAAGCATACACCCAAAGCTACCTAAGAAAGGCTCCACCTGAACACACTCATGGTTAAAGATTGGCCCAGCCAGAGCCTAGACCTACACCAGACAAACCCCAGTGTGACCTGACAATGGCTGTGCACATGATCTGCTCTTTCAATCTGACAGAGTTGGCTGACCTTTGCATGAAAGAGTGGCCAGATAATGCCAAGTCAAGATGTGCCATGCTGATAGACACCTTCACAAGAAGATTGAATGCTGTAAGTCACTTACAAGGTGCTTCAACAAAGTATCATTTTAAGGGTGTGCACACTAACACAAACACCATATTGTACATGTTGCAGTCATTATATTTTATACATAACACATTTGTTTGTTTATCAATTGAATTGTACAGGTCATATGTCACACAAAAGGTGGGTGACATGTTTGAATGCATTATTGCAGTGTCATCTCATATATTGCAAGAACATGGCATGTTAACAGGGTTGTGTGCACTTATCATATCCACTGTAAGCTTAGAAGGTTGGTGGTGTAACAGGAATTTTGTGACCATACATTTACTGCTGATTTGGAGGTCTGACACTCAAACGTATGTCATTAATCAGTGATGTCACTCCTCAGATCATCCCAGTTATGTAACAGACAAACACAGGGTTTATGAGAAACAGAGCAAACATATGAGCTAGATATCTACACATCCTGCATGGATCTGTACAGTTTTGAGGTTTGTTCTTTAGTACTTGCCACTGTGCTATACAGGTCAATAGTAATGATGTGTAGATGGGTGTAGTCTGTGCTGGGGAAGGGCCACAGCCTGCTAACACTAATCACGTATCCCAGAGCTTTATACTGTTAGTTACATGTAGTAAAACTTGCTGCAATGCATGATGTTGAGGGCCATGTGTCATGCAGATTACTATTTGGGTAATGTGTGGTCTGTGTAACAGATTTGTGCCACCTCACCTGTAAGTAAGTGTGTGCGTGTGTGTGTGTGTGTGTGTGTGTGTGTGTGTGTGTGTGTGTGTGTGTGTGTGTGTGTGTGTGTGTGTGTGTGTGTGTGTGTGTGTGTGTGTGTGTACCAGCAAACCTCAGAGTGCAGGTATTAATGTACATATGTTGTCTTCCTCTCACAGTTGGCGATGGGGTTTGGGTTCCCTCCCACTTGAAAACTGATGTCATTATCTCTGCAGACTCTTACAATGATGATAGGAATAGTGAGGTAGAGGTGGGGTTGTCAGAGGCTGAATCTGTTCCATTGATTGGCATCCCACTCTTGCCACACCATCCCTGCACACAGTGACAATGCCCACACATACCCCGTCACCAGTGGCCACAGATGATGGAAAGTTGACAGGTGGTGGCACTGAACAAGCTAGTGTGGTAACTATGGCAGGTGTGAGTGTAGACACTGGCCATAGCCAGAGTGCATGCGAAGTCCCACACAGGCATATGGACAGGGGTGCTCGCAGGAGGAACACTACTCATCAATTCGCTGTTGCAAGTGCCACAGCAGGAGTCACCAGACACGTGTTTTGGGCTGTCATGGATGCACAGGCACATAGTGAATGCCACACCAGACAAATACTCAGGGTGGTGGATGCAACTCTTCTTGATTTATGTGGCGACATACATGACCTTGTTGAGGCCACACATCAAAATACTGAGGTCATGAATAGACAGTGGGGTTAGACCTTGGCAATCCTCAACAGTGGCATGTCTGTGCTACAGTATGTGGTGGGAGATGGGCATCAGCCATGTGGATGTAGGTCAGCAGCAACAACAGCTGAGAGCCTACCAGGGCCATACACCTTCATACTTCCATAGTGGCAGTGATACCAGCACTACCGAAGAGGGGTTGCTGTCCACATCACACCAGAGCAGGCCATGGGAATGTGTTCCTGTCCAGTCTCATCAGGGACATGGATCCAGCAGACAGCAGTCACCATCAGGAAGCAGTACTGCGTCTGGCCTTGGGCCTGGTGGTGCCAGTGATACCTATGGCAGGACCAGTTCCCGAGTCAATGGCTGGAGATGGTGAACTAGGCACACTGCCATGTATGGCCCACAGCTGTCCAATGTACCCCTGTGTAGGGCAGCCATATGGCATGTCTGTGTGCATGCATACACATACACATCTCTATCACAGGCAGGTCACCTCCAGATATGCACGGCACCTCTGCACAGCCCATATATTGGATACCCCTCCAAACACACACACATGATGTCAACCGTATGGCCCAGCCTAGGTCTCTGGCAAACCCACACCACACCCTGTGCATATGATGATACCTGTGCCACATTCCTGTCATCCATACCATCGATGCAGGGACATGCTAATATGGGTCTGATATACAGGGTGAATATAATGCAGTGTAGCTATGTAATACTATGTACGGTGCTGTCTGCTTGCATTTGTTATGGGTACACATACAGGTGTATGGCCCTTATTAGCCAGGATGCATTATTGCTGTTAGTGCCACTGAATGAATATAGTCTGACATGCTGTATTCTGTTTGCTTTCCAGGTATCTGTGTGTCTGCAGGATGTGGCCCTGCAGACATTCCCAAGAGGGACTATGGCAAAGGGGGAATACACTGACCATGTCATAGGCAAGGTACAGCTTTATATGTACATGTACCAGGTGTGTCTGCATGCAACAGTGTGTGAGGGACACTGTTGTCAGACAGTGTGAACTTGTATACATACCCCCTGTCACAGACAGGTAGCCATCAGACATATCAGCTCAGTGTTGTGTAGTACCACAGGCTTATACATACAGAACAGGTTACTGCAGTACTGTCAGCAGGTCCCTCACAAGTGTAGCCATTACATTAACGCTAAAAAATTTACCTATCAACATCTGTTGGCCCTGCCATTTATTTCCCATTCACTCAACCATGATGCAGTTGATGAGGGCATGCATGATACTGTGTATGACAGGTTTCTGGTTTGTATCCTTGAGTTCATCAGGTGGAACAGGGAGACAAAATGATATATCCTTTGCATGCACACAGTAAGGACTGACACAGAGGATGTGCACACAGTAACATAAACACATTTGGCAATGCACATATTAGTAAACCTACATTTCCACCTTGATGTACTGTACTACTACTTACACATGACATGCCCCACATAGATTATATGCATGGGATATAACACACCACCTCTTACAATACATAATGTTCTGAATGCCTTCATGGATAGTGAGATAACCCACCAGAAATAGGATGTGGATTCATGTATTGCTCCTACAAGCTTGGACAAGTGATAGTGTAACAGACATTTTATCAGCATGATGTTTCAGTCAGGCATGATGCCTGATGCTGGCATGTGTGTCACTGCACTCACTGTGGCTGATTTGGCAACAATGTCACATACATGGGCATTGGTAAGGGACACAGACCACATATAGTTTGCAAACATCTGGATATTCCAGAGACATCTATACAGAGGACTGGTATGGCATGCACAATGGTTTAACATACTGCATGTGAGGCAGATGCTGTTACCACACTGTATAAAGTAATGACATCGGGAGGTGGTAAACAAGCGTGGATTGTACACAAGTCAAAATGGTATCAGCCAAAGAGACTATGATCATCACCCAAAGACAGACACAGACATGCTCAGTTGCCAGCATTAAGATTAGAACCCCTACCTGTCTAGTTATTTCTACTATAGTGTTACACAGTTATCAGATGTGCCACGGAGCTTGCATAATTTCACTTAGTCCCAAGATACATCTAAGGTGAATGACATCAGCAGGCCTAGTAAAGTAAGGTGATGGGAAGTTTACTGGGTGGTACACAGCTCAAAATGGTATAACACACACTGTATATGACTCTCACACAAACAGTTGCTGGTAGTGAGATTAGAGCCCCTTCTTATCTAGTTATTTCTTCTATAGTGTTATGCAATTATCAGACGTGCCATGGAACTTACATAATTTCATGGAGTCCCAAGGTATTCTAAGGTGAATGACATCAGCAGGCTTAGTAAAGTAGAGTGATGGGAAGTTTACAGTGTGGTAGACAACTCAAAATAGTATAATACACACAGTATATGATTCCCACAAAAACACACTTGCCAGTACTGAGATTATAACCCCTGCCTATCTAGTTATTTCTACTATAGTGTTACTCAGTTATCACATGTGCTACAGAGCTTACTGGGCTAACAAATGGCAAAAGGTGCTGATAACTGCACAGCGGAGGTAAACTGTTACAGGTGCCAGACAGTCTGCCTTCAGTTTTTCCCTTAGATCTTGCTAGGTCTTTCATTCCTGCACTTCAAATAGCCTAATAGCTTTGCACTTCAACATTTTTTTATCAATTATTCTAGCACACCTGAGAGCAATCAGCAGTAGTCGTTCCTCATGGAATTAGCTCCAGTACTTAGTTATGACCACCCCTCCTGGCATGATTAAAGTGCAGTTCTCTGTACTTTTGCCCATTAACCTGGTGCACTTGCACATTCTTAGGCACCGTTGCAACTGCCTCATGTACAGAGACAACCCTCTCCTCTAAACTCCCAACACTCAGACTTGTGAAAGATACCCCTTTATCACCGAATTGGAAGATATGTATTCTCTAGCAAAGACTGGACTACCTGGTCAAGAGAAGAAGGGTCAACACCTACAACACACCACATGGAACACATAACCCTCCTGAACACCCACTATCACAGCTTTGAGATACAAACAATAACCACACACCCACCTTCACAGAGGCACTCAGATATTTATGCAAACAGCGGAGACCACCAAGACAGGCACACACTCAACCACCATAACACAGCACAAACCACAGGACACATATCTCACCTACACAGTGTGCCCCTCAACCTAAGCCCCAAAGGCCAACCAGCTTGACTGATACAGCAATCATAGGTGAATCAAAAGTGAGACACACTGATGTCCCACTCACTGGGTTGAACATGGAGGAGATAACAGTCAGCTGTCTATCAGGTGCCAGAATCCAACACATAACACACCCTGTCAGGTCACTCCACAACAGCTACAAGTATCACTCTGTCATTGTCCATGTGTCTGTGAATGACCTGAGATACACCTACATGGACTATATGGAAATAGACATGGAGGAGCTCTCAGATTATGTGGGCCAGGCAGGTATGACAGTAGCCCTGAGCAGTATACTACTGCCACCCTGAATGATACCGGAGTACAAACAAGAAATGATTGACTTCAATAATTGGCTTAAGTGTCCAGTGTCACTCTCATGGGATCCAGTATCTGTCTGTTAGGTATGACATGATTGACAGACTGTGATAGCTTGCCAGAGATGGCCTGCATCTGTCACCCCTGGGTTTCCCAGTACTGGCTAAGTGTCTTGCCACCCAATAGTGAAATTTTAGGTGATGTTACAAATCAAATTACCACTGTAACAGCTATACATATATGCAATCTGAGGGTCATGTTGCTCAACACTAGACATCTACATCTCGAGATGCAGCCAGTCGAAGCACTCCTCAAAATGAAGAACATTGACATTTATGCTGTAACGGAGACCTGGTTTACAGCAGCAGACAGCACCCCTGAACTACCAGCCTATAACTCATTTCACACCTGGCAGCCCCAAAACATGGACCACAGCTACAAAGTTGGTGGTGTCTCCATATTAATAATGGATATGCACACATACAGAGTAGTAGCACAGCATGTTGCATTTGAGATACTTCAGGTACAACTGACATTGGGTAATAGTGCAATCTTGGTCATAGCCTGCTATAGATCCACATGCATGTTCCTAGACTCTCAATCCACATTCCTCAACACCCTGGAAACTATCAAGATCCAACCCAACACTCTCATACTAGGAGAGTCCAACTACCCCTCCATCAACTGGGTAAGATGCTCAAGCACCAATACACTGGCCCAATGCTTCCTGGAATTAATCAGTTCCAATGCCCTGGACCACCTCATTCTGACACCCAGTAGAGGAAGCAACATCCTTGACCTGTGTTTATTACTAACATATGGGATCATCGCTTGACAACAGAAGTCAATCACTACCTGGTCAGATCCAACATAGAGTAATCACCATGGAAATCCTCATCTCACCCCCATCCCCCCACAAAGGTAACCACCTTGAAAACCTTCTCCAAAGCTGACTTTGGACTCATAAGAACAGAGGTGGCTAACTTCACAGCACCCATGCCAATGGAAAATACCTGCATGATTGCTGACTCATACACTAATGCACTGTACAAACATGTACATCAATGCATGGAACTAGCCATACCCAACAGAACCATGACACTCTCCTCCAAACATTGGAGGCCAATCTGGTGGTCCCCTGCCATTAATAACCTGTACAACAGAAGAAAGAACCTGCTGCAGAAAAAAGTGGAGTCCCAAGAGTGGTGAAACTCCCTTATTAGCCACAACAACAACTTGAGATCCCTTATGAAATCATCTAAAGCTGCCTATAATGGCAGAATTGCAGCAGACACTGACAACAATCACACATCCTCTGTTAGTGATATCAAGAACCTCCATGCCAATACCCAGAAGTGCTCTTAGTTACTGCACAATGCTACCCCCTATACTGAACCAACTGATATTGCCAACATTCTTGCCAACACATTCAGTGCCAGCTTTTCCCCTCTCTCCCCCTCTAGGGGAACAATCAGAATGTCAGACGAATGCCAGGCACCCAGGATTACTGCTGCCCAGGTTACACCTGCATTGTCCACAGGCAATAATACAGCTTCCATGGGACCCAAAATTATCCCTGGCTGTGTTCTACATGAACTACAAAGATACCTGGCACCACATCTGTGTGCCCTGTTTAGTCACAGCCTCACCTCAGGCTTTGTCCCTCCCAAATGCACACCACTACAGTCATCCCTCTCCATAAAGATGTGGCAACTACAGACCCTGGGAATTATCAGTCCAGTAGCCTGATGAGTCTGATGTGTACAGCTTATCACCACAAAATGCATCATTAACCCCTTTAGTAAAATCTTAGTTCCCACAAAGTACCACTTTGATGGGAGCCCATTCAGCACTGCAGGCATTATAAGAGATCTGGGGACACAGGTTGACAACAACCTCTCCTTTAACCACCACATTGCCACTGTGGTCGGGAAATCCTTCTATGTGGCACATCTCATTACCAAGTGTTTGGCATCCAGGAAGAAGGAGGTCATCATCTCTGTGTACTCTTCCCTCATTAGACCCATCAAGTATAATGGCCCATGTGACAAGTACCTCACTAGACACCTTCAACAGCTGGAGAAGCCACAGAAGCACCTCACAATGAGGATCCTAGGCATTAAACACGTCCTACACAGACAAACTCAAAAGACTGCAGCTATTCTCTCTCTCATATTAACTACTTAGAAGCGATCTCTGTTTGACTTGCAAAGCCATGTCTGACACTGCTCTTTTACAACTGCTACATCTAATGACATCCTGATCTCTCTGCACCATACACTGCAGGGACCTCAACCTTATTATCACAATCAAGACAGCATGCTGGAGGGACAGGTTCCTCATCCAGAGACTGCACATGCTCTATAATAGACTTCCAATACATGTCAACCAAAGCACCTAGATGACCCTGTTGCAGAGAGTACTTGATGAGTGGATGGGTAATAGAAAGTTCGCCCCAGGGATCACTCCAGTGGCTTTACTTGATGGGGTCACTGGGAAATAACATCGGGTGGCATAATAGCAGGGCACTTCTGTGGTCTAGACTTGTAATGGCTCCAGGGTCATTACCCTAGTACACACCTATGAACCTATAAGGGGAGTGGCATCAGCATGACTGATACAGTAGGCCAGTGGGTGGGTAACTTATCAAAATACCTTTTCCTACAAACATGCAGTTACACACACAATTATACACCCACACTTGGCAGATCTCAGTGTTGCACCCCTGCCTATCTAGTTATGTGTAGTATAGTGTTATGCAGTGATTGCATGTGCTACAGAGCTTACTGGACTGATAACTGGCCAAAGGTGCTGATAAGGGGAATGACATCAGCAGAACTGATAAAATATGCCAGTGGGTGGGAAACTTATCAAAATACTTCTTCCAACAAACATACACACTTATACTCCCACACACACATTTGCCAGATTTGAGAGTAGAACCCCCACCAATCTAGTTATTTGTACTATAGTGTTACACAGTTATTGCATGCGCTACATAGCTTACTGGGCTGACAACTGGCCAAATGTGCTGATAAGGGGAATGACATCAGCAGGAGTGATAAAGTAGGGCAGTTAGTGGGAGACTTATCAAAATGTGTCTTCTTACAAACACACATAGACACTCATTTGCCAGATCTGAGACTAGAACGCCAGTCTATCTAGTGATTTGTATTATTGTGTTACGCAATTATTACACACGCTACAGAGATTTCTGGACTGGCAGCTGTCCAAAGGTGCTGATAAGGCAAATGACATCAGCAGGAGTGATAAAGTAGGGAAGTGAGTGGGAGACTTATCACAATACTTCTTCTTACAAACATACACTCATTTGCCAGAGCTGAGATTAGAAGCCCTGTCTAGCAAGTGATTTGTACTATTGTGTTATGCAGTTATCACACACACTGCAAAGCTTACTGGGCTGACAACTGGGAAAAGGTACTGATAAGGGGAATGACATCTGCAGGAGTGATAATGTGGTGCACTGGGAAGTGTTGTGGGTGAGAATGGCCTAAAACAGTTTCACCTACAAGCAAACACACCCCCTCACTCTCACATACACACACACACGCACACACACACACACACACACACACACACACACACACACACACACACACACACACACACACACACAGGTGTCCAAAGGTGCTGATAAGGGGAATGACATCAGCAGGCGTGATGAAGTAGGGCAGTGGGTGGGAGACTTATCAAAATACTTCTTTTTTCAAACACACACACACACACACACACGTGTGTGCACATGCGCACACACACACACACACACACACACACACACACACACACACACACACACACACACACACACACACACACATACACACACACACATACACATTTTTCAGATCTGAGATTAGAACCCCTATCTAGCTAGTGGTTTGTACTACAGCATTACACAGTAATCGCACAGGCTATAAAGCTTATTGGGTTTACAGTTGTCCAAAGGTGCCAATAAGGGGAATGACATCAGCATGAGTGATAAAGTAGGGCAGTGGGAGGGAGACTTATCAAAATACTTCTTCTTACAAACATATATACACACTCATTTGCCAGATCTGAGATTAGAACCCCTGTCTAGCTAGTGATCTGTACTGTAGTGTTACACAGTTGTCACACATGCCACAGCGCTTACTTGGCTGACACCTGGCCAAAGGTGCCAATAAAGGGAATGACATCAGCAGGACTGATAAAATGGGGCACTGGGAAGTGTTGTGCATGGGAATGGCCTAAAACTCTTTCACCTACAAGCAATCACACACACCTTCACTCTCACATATACAACTGTCACACAAACACACACACACACACACACACACACACACACACACACACACACACACACACACACACACACACACACACACACACACACACATGCGTGCACACAAACACACACACACGGAAACACACAGTTGCCATTATTGAAATTAGAACCCCTACCTATCTAGTTATTTCTACTATAGTGTTACACAGTTATCACATATGCTACAGAGCTTATAGGGTTAATTGGTGTCCAATGGTACTTCTAAGGTGAATGAAAGCAGCAGATCTTGTGAAGTAGGGCAATATGAAGTGTACTGAGTGGGAAGAGTCTCCTGATACTTGGACCTATGGAGGTACCCGCAGACAGGCAGGTGATGTGATATTATAAACACAACCTCAGTACTGTTACACAATGGGGCTCACATTGTATGCTGGCAAGTGCAACTATTTACAACTGGTATGCCACTGTGCACAGCAGGACATCACTCTATGCCATTCAGGGTATCCATGTGTGTGACTCACTCTGTCTGTGTCCTCCTATATCTCTCTCTGTATCACTGTCTGTCTCTCAGTTCCCCACATCTATTTGTGTGTATGTTTGACATATGTTGTTATCTGTTGCCCATATATATATATATATATATATATATATATATATATATATATATATATATATATATATATATAGATATATATATATAGATATATATGTGTGTGTGTGTGTGTGTGTGTGTGTGTGTGTGTGTGTGTGTGTGTGTATCTCATGCAACAGATGCAGATATATCACATATGGTCCACCTACAGCTAACTGAGGGTATTCCTGCCTGATGTGTGTGTGGGGACAGTTGAAGTGTACATATCTGCCTGTATGCATGGACATATATACACAATACAGTTATATATTATGATGTGGGTTTCAACATGTCCTGTGATTCTCTAAGCATAGGAGCATGCCCAGTGTGACCTTCTATAATTAGGGTGGGACTCCATTCCAGTGATAGGTGTACTCCAGTCCAGGGTTTTGTATGCTACAGCCTTACCTCTCGTGTGCACAGGACTTTCCTTAGAGTACTTGTTTTGTTTAGTAGACATTTTCTGACATATCTGTAGTCTGAAACTGCAGTATATTGTGTCATTACCTAGTGCTAGACATCATCAGATCATCACAGTGCTTTACTAGAGGCATAGTAGTTGCATGATGCATAGACCAATATTATGAGGGCAGCTATGTAAATTCTGGACCAACAAGACCAATTGTGATGTGCGGCTACAGCCAGTGTAGTAATGACACACAGCTGTGTGAACAGTCCAGCAACTTGGTGATATTTGGCAGGTTGTCCAGGTGCTTGGCTAGAGGTTTCATCCTTTCTATGTAAACTTGTGTTTTTATGGCAAGTTAATTACATATAATTGAAGTGTGATGTTACAAAATAATACAGACATTACTGTTTCTGAATACATAACCTTCAGACAATTCCCACTACTGCAAATCCCTCACCCCACCAACTTTCTCAGTATGTATGGGCAATATTTATAACATATGTCTATCATTGTGCCTTTGTTCCACTTTTCTTTCTGCACTTGTCCAGACATCTTGCTGTCAGAGGTTGGGAGTTATGGGTGTGGGTACAGAGTGCATTCACCTCTGCAGGTATGTTCATTATTTGTAAAAGGAAACAAAAAAAGGATTATTGAGAATGACCACTGGCAACAGTAATACACAGCACTTATATTCACAAAAGCCGTGGCACCTCTGCTACACATCCTTCAAGATGTCAGTAATATGTGCAATGTATTCCATATAGCACTGTGACTTCCAGGGATGTCAGTGGCAGAGCAGTGGGTGTCACTGACATGCATAACAGCTGGCACTGCAGTTATCTGCACATGGCTCTGTCAAAGGCAGCACTGTACCTAGGGCAGTACAAGACAACTGCCAGGAGAATGTGCTGGCCAGATCCAGACAGTATTAACCACACATACACATAGCTCATTGATCCCTGCATATTGTGGACAGGCAACATGTTTTCATGTATATTGGTACAACCTTGTCAATGTGTGCTATGCTGCTATTTCCATGCAAACATATATGTTACTGCATTTGTGTGGGTATATGGGGGGGCACACCTGCCACTGTACACATTTGCACAGACTGCGCTGGTATTTGTTTTGCATTTTGGTTCCATTTACCACACTATTGTGCCTTGTCTTGGGGACTGGAGAAATATCAGTAAAGAGCCTAGGTCAGATTGTACTGGCATACATTTGAGTTTCAGTCCTTACTGCATCTGCAGGTCTTGCTGTGCTATCACTGTGTGAGTCCGTAGGGGATTAGTTCAACATTGCTGCCATTTGAGTGCCTTTACCAGACATTTCTCTGTGGTTGGCAACAAAAGTAAGAGCACTGACAGTACCACAGCTGGGAAATGTATATAGTAATACATTTCTCAGTTGTGGTATGGTCAGTGCTCTTACTTTTGTTGCTTTTCACTTTTCACTGACAGTTTTGTGCTTAGAGAGAGGATATTTACTTTTATTTCTCTGTGGTTTTCTATAGTTGACTTGCTGTGTGGGTGTAAGGGGTGGTTATGGAACCCCCACCCTGAGATCCATACCTGTGACCTATGACCCCCCCACTTAGTTGTCCCCACACCTATACTGCAGTGGGATTTGCCACCTTGGGTACTACTGCATAGTATTTGGAGGCCAGTTTTGGCCAGACATTTCCTGGTGGCCAACATAACTGTCAGTTGGGTTGCTGCTATCCCAGTAGGCCACCCCATTCCCTTACATGCATGCAGCATTACCATAGATATGCTAGCAGAACATACTACTCCATTCATTTATTGTTAAGAAGACTGACTTACCTTGTGCTTGCAGCAGTTATGACGACAGTGCTTGAGGGTCGCCTATATTGGATGCACACAGTATACTGCTTATACATGGTAGGTTACAGGTAATGTGATGTGTGTGTCATCCTTTTTACTGTGTGTGCGAGTCAGAGAGATGTGTCAGTCCCTGGGGTCTCTACAGTGTCAGTGTGTGTGCTATGCATTACCTCTTTGCCAAGGAGTGAGTATACTGGGCATGCATCCGTCTGCCTATGTGACCAGGCTCAGGGGCCTCCTCCTGTGAGTCCCTCTGTGCCTGTGGGGACCTTGGCAATGGTTGTGGGCTGTGTGGCCTTTTCCCATGCTGTTCCTGCTGCAGCTGTTTCCACAGGATCATATTGTGTAGCATGGCACATACTATTAGCATGTGTGCACATGTGGCTGGAGAGTACTGCAAGGCTCCACTAGATATGCCAAGGCAGTGGAGCCATGACTTGAACATCCCAAATATAGGCTCTATAATGATCCTGGTTTGTGTGTGTGCCTCATTATGGCATTCTTGTGTGGGTGTGTGTGCATTTCTGATGGGTGCCATCATCCACGGCTCCAGTGCATAGCCAGCATCCTCCACCAGATGGCCATATGGGATGCCCTCACTGGCAAATACCTGGTACAGCTGTGATGAATGGTAGATATGGGAGTCATGATAGCTTCCAGGGCTGCCAGCACACACGTTCATGATAATGCCCTGGCAGTTGATGGAGGGGAAGCCCTTGCAGTTTACATAGACCCTACCCTGTTCACCGGGTGGTGCTTTGATGTGGATGTGCATGCAGTCTATGGCACCCAGTGCCTCTGGGTATTCTTCTACATGGTGGAAGAGATGCATATTGCTGGTCCTCTCCTCACAGGTGTTGGGGAAGTAAATGTGCTCACCAGCATGGGGTTGCATGGCATCCAGGAACTGGTGGGGTATCCTGGATGCAGATGCCTGTGAGACCCCCATCATGTCCCCAGTAGATCTTTGGAAAGTACCTGTAGCTAGAATTCTTAAGGTTACACATACCTTGTTATCCACTGGGATGGGTTCCCCTCTGTTGGTTCTAGCTCTGAGTTGCGGCCGGCACAGCTCGATGAGTTGCTGAAGTATGTCTCTGTCCACCCTGTAGTGCTGCACTATCTCCAGATCATGTAGCCCCTGGTAGGTTACCCTGGGTGTGAACATGCTTCACCTCCTCCTTGGTCTGTGGTGGTTGTCAGCATTATTCTCCTCTACACCCTATGCCTCTAGCACATGCTGATTGATCAAAGCAATGGCAGCTCCTAACATTTTTCTAGTTAAAATTTCCCCATGTGTATACACCAATTTTACAGAGTTTTTGGGAAAATCCAGATTGTAAGCTGTTCCCATACTTTTTATTGTTGTGCTGCAGATGCTGTCTGTATGATTGGCTAACTATGACACATTCCAGCTACCACCTATATTACTCATGGCTTTGATATGGCCACTGTCAGTGTTAGAGGCATTACTGGTAATTTGTGCATGACTGCCTTTATTCTGCTGTTGCCCTTTTACTAATTATTTTTTACTTACATCTCCTCCCACTTTCAGCTATGCAGCCACCTGCCAGCTGTATTATTGTGTGCTTTACCTGGCCCATTGTGAGCTGCAAGAGTCCCATATTAGTGATTACTGCTTCATTTATCCTTTATTGTGCTGTTGCCCTTTATTTATTTATTTTTTTTACATCTCCTCCCATTTTCAGATATGCAGCCACCTGCCAGCTGTATTATTGAGTGCTTTCAATGGCCCATTGTGCGCTGCAGTATCCCATATTGCTGTTTGTACTGAATTTCCTTTGTTCAGCTATTTCCTTTTTCTTTTCCTACATTTGTCCTGTTTAAGCCCCTGTGCACTGCCCAGACCCCTTTAGCTAGTGTAAATAGCAAAGAATGGCCCTCCCCTGGGTGGGAACATGCTGCTCAGTTCATGGAATAAATGTATACAGCCTCAGACACACACCCTTGCTTAGCTGTCGTTAGCTAAGCACAAACCTGTAAACCCAGAAAAATTACAAAGAAACTTGAGAAAATGAAACCGAACACAGGTTCTGATCTAACTTGAACCAGTCACTGCAGTTTATTGTAAAGCGCTTTTCATCAACACTAATGGAAAACTTCTTCAGACAACAAGGTACAACAAAGCACTCCTTTTAAAACTAAAAGGGCGGCAACATTAACAATCAACTCATTACCCTAATTACTCAAAGAATCAATCAATTAGAAAACATAAAATCATGATACAGACTTGACACTCAACAAAAATTCTGAATAGAAAATGTTAAACCAAAATTATACTTTTCTTACTAAAGCAGCAGTCTTATTAAAAATACCCATATATACTACTGTATATAACAGTAATGAATAAATAAATAAATAAGTAAATAAGTAAACACTTTAAAATGGACATTGTGTTCCTGTGCAAAACAAGGCAAAAATTACCAAACAACTGTAACTGTCTAAAAGACTGACCCCGGGATTCATGAAGCTCGGCGCAAGGCCGGTGTAAGGCCTGCGCCGGCGGTGCAGTGAATAGTCGGCGTAATAGCGCCATATGCATAGTAATGAGTGCGCGCCGCAACCACAGACACGTGCGTAGGTTACGTGAGCGAGCCCAAGTAGGATGCGTCCAGGGGCGTGGCTAAGCCGGCAGGCGATGAGCAACCTAAAGTGCTGATTTCCACAGGCCGCCCATAATAGTAATGGCACCAGCCAGGGCCCGTGCAGAGTGAAATGCATGCAGAGTATGCAACATAGTACCCGTCCCAACAAAATGGAGAAGCAAACACAACCCACGAAGCCCTAAGTGTACCCGTCCAAGGAACAAAGGATACGCGTAATACCGTGTTCGTCCCGCAATGCATTGTCAGTGGGCATACCCAGAGAAGGTATACCGCAGCATGTCAGCGCGCCGCACCGACATAGGAGTAGCGACTAAGGTTACCACCTGTCCCACTTTGCGAGGGGCAGTCCCTCTTTGGGCAGTTGTGTCCTGATAAAAAATATTAAAAATGGCAAATGTCCTGAGATTGTAGGACATAATTATGTCCCATATTTTATGTAATAGTTGCATAAAATAGTTATTTCTGTATCTAAAATACCTAAATGTTACAAGAAACAGAATAAGCAACTAAACTGCTACAAGAATAAGCTTTTATTTAGACAAACAAGTTAAGTTCTATGCTTTGTACTGACCGTGGGTATGTGTCGGCCTGTAAAATCTGATGTGTGTCCCAAAAATGTCCCACTTTGGTCATTTGAAAAGGTGGCAACCCTAGTAGCGACATGGGCATGGTCACCAGGGTTACCAACTGTCCCACTTTGCTATGGGCAGTCCCTCATTTGACAGTTGTGTCCCGCCAAAAATCGAAAAATGGCAAATGACCTGAGATTTCCGGACAAAAATATTCCCTCAATATACCTTTAATAGTAGCATAACACATATATTTTGTATATGAAACACATACATGGCATAAGAAACAGAATAAGGAACCCAAATGCTATGAGAATAAGCATATATTTTGGCAAAAAAGTGAAGTTCTGTCATCTCTACTTGCAGTGGGTATGTGTTGTCCTGCAAAATCCAATGTTTCCACAAAAGATGTCCCACATTGGGCATTGGAAAAGGTGGCAACCGTAATGGTCACCAGCAGTAGTGTGAGTACACAGCCGGGTAGCCATGTCGACATAACAACAAGAAGGAACCAAGATACCCTAAACACAGGCAAACATGTGCATAGCAACATGTACCACACCCAGCAAAGTGTTCGTCGCATACACAGGACGGCGTATGTCTAAGCGTAATATCCAGAAGCAGAACCCATGCATGCAAATGTAATACACAATAGCCCCATTATAGCATGTAACCCCCACCCATGTACGACCGTGCACCCAACCCAGCTAGCAGCCTTGCGCAGCTACACACCTACACACAATGGGCATACCTGAAATGTGGTAAGAAGTATTGTCTTAGGCAGTGCCACGCGGGCAGATATATACCCCACATGTTACCAGCCCACCTCAGGTACAGATATGCAAATGGCTGCATGTGAATGTGTCAGCAGAATGTGTACATCCTGCATGTGGTATGGACCCTTCCAAACCCCATAGGCTTGCACACGCCACGGTGCACATAACTGTACACATGTGGACAAGTCGGGATGTTCAACCACCGTACCCATGATTAGCTATGCAGACATGTCAAAAACATATAGCGGAACATGTGCCTACCAAACAGGACGTCTTAACAGGGTGCCACAGGCACAGAAGGGGAAAGTGGGACATCACATGTGGAGAGTAGCGTTGCCGGACGGCCAAACACCCACGGCCAAGGCAAAGGACGGAATAACATGCATATGGCCGGATGGATGTTGTTAGAAAAATATATGTAGAAACACATATGAAGTGCCAGTTTAGAAGCAAAATAGTATATAATGCATTGTATTCTACTGTACAATATGGCAGTAGAAATGATCTTGCATGTAATTGGCTGAAGCTTAGCTGCAGTGTGATTGAACTCTGAACCTGGCAGTAACCAGTTCAGCAGGTTTATGTCTTTCAGCATTAACTATCTGCTGGGTTAGAGAAAAATAAATGTATGTACATGTATATCTTCTTCCCTTCCACTGAGGAGGATGGCCTTGTGAGCTCTATCGAAGATAGAGTACAACTCCTTACCAGAGAGACAAAGGAACGTATTAAGAAATGAACTGACTATTGTATCCGAACAGTCCAGGGTCCTTGAAAGAGCAACAATTACAGAAGGACACTGTAATTGACCAGGTGCCTTGCAAGGCTGTGTTATTCTCATGGGAAAACATTTTAAAAGCATTACCTCAGCACCCTCGTATGAATAGAATATTGTGGACCATAGTGATGGAAATGCCCTGTGACTGACCACGTCAGTAAGGTGGGCAAAAGCTGATTGTAAACACTATATAAACAAATTGCTTCCTGTATAGAATCAGACAAAACTCTTATACTTGTACTGTATAGTTTTTTGCCTCCCGGTGTACACTACTAAAACGTTGTGAACCTGAGCTTCCTGTGTTATTGACTGTCATTTAGAAAAGCCTACTGATTTCTACAATCTGGTTTTAACAACTTATTTGACATTGTGGTCCTTCTTAGCCGGAATTCTCTTGGTAAGCTACAGGTCAGAGTGCATGGGTGGTAAGAAATCTGCGCAGGAGAAGTTGCCTAAATGGTTCTTCTTGAGTGAAAAGACCTCCGACTGAATTGTTGTGTGTAAAGAGGCTGTCCACTGTCTGATCTGTGGCTGAAAAGTGGAAAACTGGATCCCAAGAAGAAAACATGCAGTCATAAACGGGAGGCTCAGGTAAGGAGAGTTTGCCTCTTTGTCTCTGTTGTAGATCAGGGACCAGGCTACATTGTGTTTTTGTTAACAGTTGTGATAGCAGGTCGAAGACCAATTCAAGTAGTTTTACATTTGGACATAGATCAGGGGAACACAGAGTAGAGTAAATAGTCATTGTAGACACTACAGTGGATACAGGGAAGGAGATACCACGTGGTATGAGAGAAGGGTTACGTAACAGTCATTTAGAAGACATGGGAAATTAGTGCAATAAGAGATCGTGAGATCCGCCTTTGACGGATGATGCGAAGTATATGCAATTGCAGAGAGCAGATAATATGAGATATTTTGCAAAATGGGGTAATAAATATGACATGGATGGTATATTAGACAAAATATCGTTAGTAAAACATTGGAATCACTTAAAATGTGACGCAGATGTTCTAGGGTTACCACCTGTCCCACTTTGCGAGGGACAGTCCCTCTTTGGCCAGTTGTGTCCTGCAAAAAAACTGAACAAATCGCAAATGTCCTAATATCTTAGGACAAAAATATTGCCTATATTTTCTTTAATAGTAGCATAAAACAGTCATTTTGTATCTGAAACACCAAAATATTATAATAAACAGAATACGCAACTCAAATGCTACAAGAATAAGTTTCTATTCTGGCAAAAAGTAAATTTCTGTCCTTTGTACTGGCCGTGGGTATGTTTTGCCCTGCAAAATCCAACGTTCCTACCAAAAATGTCCCACTTTGGGCATTTGAAAAGGTGGCAACCCTAAGATGTTCAGGCTAAAAAACAGCGACATTTGGGTATCCCTCAAGCACATAGGTGGATTGAGGTAGTGAACCGAAGGGAACAGAAGACTAAAAATGCGAAAGCATCATACGTAAACAAAGAAGATAATAATACAGTAGTAGCGACGGCTCCCCCCTCCACCCCCTCTGATACCACATCCAGGATATGAAGCGGGAGGGCAGGCTAGTTCCCCCCACGTTATCCTGTGGCAATAGAGGTATCACAACAACCATTTGTAAGAGAAGCTATTGAAACTACATCCCGAACACGTAAAACACCTAGGGACACTCAATTAAGAAGAGAGTCACTAGAACAGAGTGAGGAAATCTGTCAATTAATTGAAGTACCGAACCCTCAGGCAGGACAGGAAGGCCAGGACCCAACTCCCCTAGTGTATAGACCGGGGACACCGGAAGATATCCGGAAAGTTACAGAGGGAATTCCCCATCCACAAAGTAATCACTATTCACCATGCAATACCCCTCTATCTCCTGTTAGAAAAGCAAACGGGGAATGGCGGATGGTACAGGATTTACAAGCTGTAAATCATGCAATAATACCTAGGGTACCGATGGTGCCAGACCCACACACTATATTGAATGATATGAACCCGCAACAGAAGTATCTTACCGTGGTAGATATAAGCTATGCTTCCTTTTCAATACCTATACATCCAGATAGTCCGTATTGGTTTGTATTTACATTCAGGGTAACAGATACAGCCATACTCGGCTACCGCAGGGATACTGTGAAAGTCCACTATATTGGCACAGGAGATGGCTAGCAACCTGCCGGGGTTTACTCCACCCGAGGGCAGTCAAGTTCTACTTTATGTGGATGACATCCTGCCTGCGGCCCCTACCCAGCAGCAATGTAGGGAAGATACAATAGCATTATTGAAATATTTAGCAGAACAGGGACATAAAGTAAACAAGCATAAATTGCAACTTCAGAGAATACAGGTCAAGTACCTGGGATATGTGGTATCCAAGGAGGGTAGAACATTAGATGAAGATAGGAAGGCAGCAATTTCACAAGCACCCAAGCCAACTACCAAGAAGGGAATGATGTCCTTCCTGGGACGACTAACTTTTGTCGAAGCTGGTTACCAAACTATGCTTTTGAATCGGCTCTATTGTCTGCTTTAATCTTTAATACACCTATGGCAGCACAAGATATACTACACTGGATTCCAGTAGCAGAAACAGCTTTCTGCAGACTAAAACGATTGATAGCTTCAACATCTGTTTTAGGTCTCCCGAATTATCATAACAGATGTTTTCAGACTGTAGATTGTAAGCAGGGATATATGACGTCAGTCTTGACGCAACAGCATGGAAGTAAGCAACGCCCCATAGCTTACTACTCATCGCAGTTGGACACAGTGGCACGGTCATTGCCACATTGTGTACAGGCAGTTGTTGCAGCAGCCATGGCAGTACAGGCTTCGGCATCAATGGTATTATACCACCCTCTCACTGTGAGAGTGCCTCATGCAGTTGCGATAATTTAGCTGCAAGAGAAAATAGCATTCCTGACCCGTGCTAGACATCTTTCTTGTTTGACCATACTCCTGAGTCAACCTCATATGGTGATTGAACGTTGTACAACATTAAACCCATCAACGTCACGTCCGACACCTGTGTATGGCACACCACACAGTTGCCTACAGGAAATGGAGCAAATAACTTTACCCAGACAGGATATTACTGATATACCCTTAGATGATGCAGAGGTGACAGTTTATGTGTACGGATCATGTAGAAAGGGTCCTACAGGAAAGAATCAAGTAGGTTATGCAGTAGTTACTGATATTGAGATTGTAGAAGCCCAACCCCTGCAGCATAACTTGTCTGCTCAAGCAGCGGAATTGATAGCTTTAACACATGCTTGCACTCTAGCGAAAAACAGATGTGTGGACATATATACCGATAGTCAGTATGCTGTCTCTACAGTGCATGTTTATGCGCAGCAGTGGAAGAATAGGGGAATGATAACATCCACTGGTAAACCGATTAATCATGCGCAATTGATCTTGAATTTATTAGATCCCATTCAGTTACCTACTAAAGTAGCTAATTGTAAATGTGCAGCTCATACAAAGCAACAGGATAAGATTATGAAAGGTAATGCACGAGCTGATGCAGCTGCAAAACAAGCATCCTCACACTCAGAAACTTTCTTTTTGAATGAGGAATGACAATCCTCAGAGATTCTAGATTTAGAAATGTTAGAAACAATGCAAACATCAACTACGAAAGCAGAAAAGCAGACGTGGGTAAGACGAGGAGCAATCCTTGAAGATGGACTGTACATCTCCAAAGTGAGAAAGCCAATATTAACGTCTAATTTATTTAGATATGCGGCTTTGTTGAGCCATGGGCAGAGCCATGTCTCAACAGGGGGGATGGTACAGTTGGTTAACAGAATATTCCTAACATACGGAATTAGGAACCATATACAAACATTTTGAGCAGCGTGTCATATTTGCAGTAAACATCATGCACAGGGAGCATTCCAACCAAAGCGAGGGAGTTACCCTACACCACCATATCCGTTCCATACTATTTGTATGGAGTTTATAGAGCTGAATAAATGTGAAGGGAAGAAATACTGTTTAGTGATTATAGATATGTTTTCAAAATGGGTAGAAGCATTTCCAACCAGGAATCCGGATGCAGCAACAGCGGCAAAGGCCCCAGTAAAATAAAGTATCCCTAGATCTGGCATACCGGAAAGAAGCTACAGTGACAATAGAACACATTTTGTGAACCAGACAATCCAGCAACCTGGGGGATTCTTTGGGATTTCCTTGAATAATCATTGCACGTACCACCCACAGTCAGCATGACTGGTGGAGAGGTACAATGGGATTTCGAGAAATAAGTTGAGGAGGTTGATGAGTGACACCCAGACGAATTGGATTTGCTGTCTACCTCTAGCATTGCTGAGCATGACAACAGTTCCAAATGTAAAGGGTTTGACCCTCTTTGAAGTAGTATTTGGAATGGCATATTATGTGCCACAGTGGAAAGCTCACATGCCTGCAGAGCTGGAGGTCGATGGCTCATTAGCCAGTTACATGAGAGGATTGTTAACCAATAACACTGTTTTGCAGTTAAACTCTTTTTCAGATAAAGAACAAACGAAGCCGGATGCAGAGCTGACTCCAGGATCCTGGGTGTGGTTGACTGTTATCCAAACAAGTAACCGGACGAGTCTAACGTGGGAAGGTCCGTACCAGGTACTGTTGGCGACGCCTACTGCAGTAAAGGTTGCGGAGAGGTCATCCTGGGTTCACCTGACCCTTTGCAAACCAGTAAAGAATATCCAGTCTGATTTACATGTCGTAGCCGATATACCATAGAGACAGAATCACCCGGGGCATAGTGTATAACAATACAAAGCAACCCCAAAGACATTGGTTTACTGTCCTACTGATCATACACCTATTAACCATGTTTGTGGTGACTTTTCTTTTGCTGGGATCTTTCCTGCATATAACTACACAGATATAAATAATGAAACGTGATGAACTGGCCACAGATTGGCATCCAAACCTCAACACATACCTAGCCATGAAGCATGTGCATGTAGAGACTATGAACATTTCAAATTGCTGGGTTTGTACTGCCATACCTACAGCATATGGAGGACTTTTGATGTCTGCTGTCCCCTTGGGGATAAATTGAGACTTGTGAATATCTACCTTTTGATACAGGTTCTGTGAGATCACAGGACAAAGTGGCACTGTACTTACCTGTTACACAAAAAGGAATTGTTTGTTTTATAAACATGATACAGTCCAAGTTGGTGGGAGTAATTGTAACATAACTGTGTCTTACAAATGTCATATAACAGCCAAAGATCACAGTACTAGTTGTAGCACCATTCATGATTCGTATTTAAGCTTAATGAGAACAACGTGGAAAGATGTGCAGAAACATCCTGAATTGTATAAACAGTTATCTGTTATAGACAGGAAAATGTTACATGCAGAGTTAACCCGCATCAGTAGTAAAGTAGAATATTGTTATTTTGTTTGTGGGAAAAAGCATATCAATAGTTACCTGAGAATTGGTCCGCAGTTGTTTTTGGGTTATCTGGTTCCAGCCATATGACATACTGCAGAATTGCCTCTGGGTACGATACGAAATGTAAGAGATATAGCTCGAAGAACTGGGAACTCAGTCGAGAAACCTACTAATCCAGTGGGTGAAATCGAAGCTGTTTGGAAAGATCATTCTTCTGTAAGAGATAAAGGAAAATTGACTCATATGGACTTGAGTGACAGTGTTATATCCTGGGCTGGAATAATCCCAGCTTATGGAGCAGTGAAATCAATCAGGGAACTGAGGAAGTTGTCAAAACCTCTCAGTAATGAGCAATGCGACTTTTCCGCTCGAACTTGTGACTGATGAACTGAATGCAATGAGAACTGTTGTGCTACAAAATGTAATGGCTCTTGACTGCACCCTGGCAGCGAGAGGTAGTACGTGCGCGCTTATCAAAGAAGACTGCTGTGCGTATATACCACATAATAAGCACGATATCAATGACCACCTAGAGGTAATACAGCAGGTATCAGCCATGGCGGAACCAGGCCCAAAACCACTGACGAACTATTTCCAGAAACCATTTGGTGGATGGGGTTCACTCATACTGAATATCTTGATTGCCATTTGTGTTGTTTTGCTCATATTGGGAGCATGTGTCTGTTGCGGGATACCTTGTATGAAAGGATTAGTTAGGGACTCTGTTGACGTATCTGTAACCGAGACTATGTATCAAGACCTGGAGTGGAATTTGTTAATACCAAATGAAATTCTTTCTGAAATGTAAAACAAATGACTTGCCTAGTTAAAAGTTCCAGAGAGGAAGAGGCTAGGGAATGAAATAATGTTGTATATGTGTCTGGATAGAATAAAAGCATTAAAAGGAGGGAGAATGTTAGAAAAATATATATCTAAACATATATGACGTGCCTGTTTAGAAGCAAATAGTGTATAATGCATTGTATTTTATTTTACAATATGGCAGTAGAACCTATCATGCATGTAATTGCCTGAAGCGTAGCTGCAGTGTGATTGAACTCTGACCCTGGCAGTAACCAGTTCAGCAGACGTATGTCATTCAGCATTAATTATCCGCTGGGTTAGAGAATAATAAATGTATGTACATGTATATCTTTCTTCCTTCCACTGAGGAGGATGGCCTTGTGAGCTCTATCGAAGATAGAGTACAGCTGCTCACCAGAGAGACAAAGGAACCTAGTAGGAAATGAACTGACTATTGTATCCGAACAGGCTTGGAACCTTGACAGAGCAACATTTACAGAAGGACATTCTAATTGACTAGGTGCCTTGCAAGGCTGTGCTATTCTCATGGGAAAACATTTAATAAGCATTACCTTAGCACCGTCGTATGAATAGAATATTGTGGACTATAGTGATGTAAATGCCCTGTGACTGACCACGTCATTAAGGTGGGCAAAAGCTGATTGTAAACACAATACACATAAAGCTGCTTCCTGTATAGAGTCACACAAAACTCTATACTTGTACTGCATAGTTATTTGCCTCCTGGTGCACACTATTAAAACGTTGTGAAACTGAGCTTCCTGTGTTATTGACTGTCATTTTGAAAAGCCTAATGAGTGTTACAGTCTGATTTTAACAACTTAATTGACAGATGTGTATGTCCTAGCATGGGAATAGGCCAAGCCAACCACCACAATCGCCATGTGTACCACATACAAACAGCCAGTAACACGCAGTAGTAATGCATGAAGGCATACATGACTGTGGGAATAGCACAGGACATATGGCATGTGCCAAGTGTAGATGCATGACACAAAACCCCAGGATGGGGCTCCCTGCAAAGAGGAACATGTGCCAACCACACCTCCCACAGATGTACCGGCAATGAAAACACATGCCAAACACACAGCAACACTACCATCCAACCCACGACCGCAACGGAGGCTGGTCAAAGACCACCATGAAGCGTGCACAAACAGGGACGCATGTAACCGTTGCCTTAACACCCCCCCATAGGCCAAAGAATAATAGAATGGACATATGCATGTAATGTTGTGAAGGATGTGTGGTAGTCCTCAGTATCACAGTGGTAGGGACACAGATACACTGTAATCAACCGTGACGTATGTGCACTGTAGACAGCATACCTGCAGGTAATGCAGAGGACAATCACGTGCCACAGAAATATGCACATGAGAAAGAGGATAGGGGATAGACAAGTGTAAATGGGACAAACTATGAACATAGGTTCATAGATCCATAGGTACAGGGTAGGCTATCCACCCAAGGTCAGCCATAACCCTACACCATAGTTAGGATTCCTTTGCCAACCTTCTGGTCCGCAGATAAAATGCCTATGATATTGCCGTACCTCTGTCAAGCAGTGATAATGATGTAATCCCTGGGGTATATCTGCAATCCCCCATCCAACGGACAAGATACCCCTGAACAAGGCTAGCAAGGATCTCTGCCTCACATGTACTGTGATGTATATCCACAGCATAGTGAGTGTGTGGGTGACGTATGTGTCACTCCAACACATCCTATTAATGACCGCGTCAAGGTTCACGTCACCTGCCCTTGTGGTTCCGAGGGATGTAGATACAGTAGGTGAAGCATAGACATGACATATGGGTCAACATGGCCTCGTATGTCAGGCACAGGTCAACACCGAACAAGAGGTATGTGACCGAATGGAGCAGGGGTCCTAACAGTGGGGCAGCATTACACAAATACCTGACACCCTGCATCTGTATGACAATTAACCTATGAGGCCTTCCCAGCTGCTGTAGGTGTCGGGTCAGATACCCTCCGAATGGGGCAATGTACTCAATCATAGGTGTAACATGTAATGAGTACAAGGAGACAATGACCTACCCTGATCTAGATGTGAATCCCTGCACAAACAGGTGGGCAATGTAGAAGTCCCACTGAACCACAATAGCAACGTGTGTGTTGAACGAATGGTGACCGACAACCTGTGTCCCCTGATCCCTGGTAATTACCCCTGCACTCAGTGGACTGCCACCCATATGCCGGACAGGGGTGACCTCGTTCTCCTCGACGGGTATGATTTTGCATTACCTTGCATTTAGCTGTAGGCCATGTCCCTGACAGCAGATATGCATATCTGGGAGGCCCCTTTGAAGGATATCTGTGTCAGATGTCCATCCCACTATGGCACCCGGTTCGCAGTCATCTACAAACAATGTCGCCCATAACACCCCTGTGTGTGCCTGTACTGTGGAAATGTAGATGTAGAAGAGGAGTGGACCCAGGGCAGAGCCCCGTGGGACACCGCCTGCGACAGGCAGTAGGTCCGACATGCTGCCAGCAACTATGACCGCGTGGGCCGTGTCACATAGCCAGTTTACAACCCATCCTGCAATGTACGTGTTCACATCCAAGCCGATGGGTTTATCAATGATACCCGAGGGGGGTATTGTGTTGAAGGCCTTTGCCAGGTCGAGGTAGGCTGTATGGACTGCAAGACCCCCATCAATGGCCTCGGTGACTGTCCTGAAAATGTCAACCATGCTTTAAACGCATGAACCGCCCCTGACCAAGCCAAACCGGGTTGGATGCAAAGTATGCAGGTCCCCTATGCCTTCATCTACGAGCCGCAGTATGATCCCTTCCCATGTCTTTGCAGATAGGTCTCCTCATGGTAATGGGACAGTAATAACTAGGGTCAGTGGAGGCATTGGCCCTGTGACGTGGGACTACAGTCGCCGTGCGACACAACCCGGGTACGTTACCCGAGGTGAGGCTACAAATAAACAGCTGTCCTAACTGTGGGTCTAATTCCTCAATGAGATCATGGAGTACACAGTCGGGTCACCAGCTGGTCCCATGGATGCTATGTTCACTACCCTGCAGAGAGCAGGTTCCACCCGTGCATCACAGAACATTCGGGGACCACAAACCGCCGGTACAGACATCTCTTCATGTGGGGGGGAGGGTGTGGAGATGTCTTCACCGAACCTGTCAGCCCGTATGTTGGCAATGTGTGTATGTTGAGTAAACTCCACATCATCATGAACCCAGTCAGAGCATATGTGGGAGTGACCTCCCAGGTGTCCAGCATAGCAAATGAAGGCTGTATGATTGTCAGCCAGGTCCATGGAGATATATCTGTGGAACGTGCCCCGGACCATGTCATGACAGCCTGTAGCTCTACACATATAATGACCAAGGGTGTCATACCTCACAAGGTGTCTGCTCTGCCTTGTAGTAGCCACCTCCTCTCATTGTACAGCTTGTGTATGGCTGGGGTACACCACACTGGATGCTTGGCATTGGTACAATGAACCACAGTTGGGTAAGGGAATGCCTGATCCATGCAGTCCTGTAGGTACCGGTAGACGGCATATGTAAGTGATGCAGTGGCTGCAGTACTGTTGACCACTGGCTCAGTGTCATTAAAGGAGACCACAGTAGTGTTCAGAATTGTGAATTCGGCCTTTGAGAAAACCATGTGTATGGTAACCGGCAACACCCACAGCAACGGATGCCAATAGCAGAAGCCATTGTCCAAATAACATAGATTAACTTCGGCATGACAATATGTATTATCATACATGTATTGACACGTGTCTGCTAATCACACTTGCAAATGGCCGGTAAGACCGGGCCAAAGTGCCCGTGATTTACCTAGTCTGGAGGTGTCGTTCCGACAATAAAGTGGCGATACTTCCCAACCGGGACCTCTGGGGATTAATTAAAGCGGTTGTTAACCTGCAACATTGGATGTACACCATTTGGTTCGGTCTCGGAAAACATGGTTTCCATAGCACTACACACTATGGGTAGTCAAGCAGACATCCGCGATTGGTGAACACACAGCAGCAGTCAAACCCACTGGCCACACGGACACAGTCCGACAAGCTCTACACTTTACATATGCACATTGGTGTCCATTGTAGGACCCAAAAATTTTCCCATACGGAATGCGTGCCAGCCTCCTTCGTCACCCACGTGAACCGATAGTCGTGACCACGTCACAGCTAGACATATGCACATAGCGTGTTCAATGTTGATGATAGCTGTCCATGAAATGCAGCACATATGCACAGAAATCCCCAGAGTTCCGAGTCCATAGAAGTGCGTCCACATCACAGTCCCGCACACATGAAGGATGTCTAATGGGTACTGTCGACTGTTGCAGTCAAGGGATCCTGGGTATGTAGAAACAGGGCTCGGTGTCGTTTGGCAGGTAATCCTTTGTCCCGCCCCGTGGGAGGGATGTGGGCATAGCACCTGCCTTACTCCCCACTAATAATGCAAAGCATCCACCGGAGAATGCTAAATGCAGGTGTGAAATGTGTACAGCCCTATACCAGTGTCCAGTAGGCAATTCTCATGGATGGACAAGCGTACGACCAAGATGGCACCCATTACTGCAAACCCGGTGGAATTACACAGCCACGGTAAGGCATAACACAGGAAATATACATAGGGACTACAGTTGACATTCCCCTTACAAAGTTGGACCGCCGTGCGAACACCGGCGTACACAGCACTCAATCTGCCAGCAACAAAATGGGGAGCACTCGCTACCATACTGCGGAACAGATGGGCGACCTGTGGAACACATACTAATGGCACACCAACAACGTCAACTAGGATATGTAAACTATGGCATTCCCACCTATGAAGAAAACATGCTTCAATGAATACATAGGGGATCAACATGTTCCGGTGGTGTTATGTTGAAAGTACAGTGATGGATATATCCTATTGGGATGTCTGAGGTTTATTTAAAGCAGTTGCTAACCTGCATCTCTGGATATACACCATTTATTCACAGTTCTAAAACACCTGGTTTACGTAGCACCACGTAGAATGGGTAGTCAAACAGACATCCGCGATTGGGGAACATACAGCAGCAGTCAAAACCACTGGCCAGTTGTACTCAGTCCAGCAACATCTAACTTTACATATGCACATTTGTGTCCATTGTAGGACCCAAAAATACCTTCTAACAGAACTCCATCCAGCCGTTTCCGACCACCAGATGATGCGATAGCCGTGACTACGGCACAGTTAGACATATGCACCACCATCGTGTTTAAGGTTGATGACAGGTGTCCATGAAATGCAGGACATATGAACAGAAATCCCCAGATCGACGTGTCCATACATGTGCGTCCACATCCCAGTCCCGCACACATGAAGGATGTGTAATGGGTACTGTCGAGGGTTGCAGCCATGGGATCTTGGGTATGCAGAAATGGGGCTCGGTGTTGTTTGGCAGATAATCCATTGTCCCGCCCTGTGGGAGGGATGTGGGTGTAGCACATGACCTACTCCCCACTAATAATGCAAAGCATCCACCGGATAATGCTAAATGCAGGTGTGGAATGTGTATAGGCCATAACAGTGTCCAGTAGGCAATCCCCATGGATGGACAGGCCTACGGCCAGGATGGCACCCATACCTGCAAGCCTGGTGGAATTACACAGCTGCAGTTAGGCATAACACAGGAAATGCAGATGGAAACTACAGTAGACACTCCCCATAGAAATCCAGACCGCCGTGCGAATAATACCGGCGTACACAGCACTCGATCTGCCAGCAACAACATGGGGATTACTCGCTGCCATACTGCGGAACAAATGGGTGACCAGTGGAACACATACCAATGGCACACCAACAACGTCAACTAGGAAGGTCATAGGATGTTTAAACACTGGCGTTCTCGCTTATAAAGAACATCCTTCAATGAATCAATAGGGTCCACATGTTCTGGCTGTGTTATATTGACAATACAGTGGCGTATACGTCCTACTGGGCCTTCTGAGGATTACTTAAAGCAGTTGCCAACCTGCAGCATTACATTAATACCATTTGGGTTAATCGTAGTAGAACATGGGTTTCGTAGCACAACATAATATGTGTAGTCCAACACACATCCGCGATTGGGGAACATAACGCAGCGGTCACAACCACTGGCTAGATGGACACAGTCCAACATGTTCTACATTTTACATATGCACATTTGTGTCCATTGTAGGACCCAAAAATTTATCCGTACGCAATGTCAACCGGCTGCGATTGGGAGACCCAGATGAAGTGACAGCCGTGACTACGGCACAGCTACATATATGCACCACCAGCGTGTTCAAGGTTGATGACAACTGTCCATGAAATGCAGGACATATGCACAGAAATCCCCAGATTGTCGAGTCCATAGATGTGCGTCCACATCCCATTCCCGCACACATGCAGGATTTGCAATGGGTACTGTCAAGGGTTGCAGCCATGGGATCATGGGTATGCAGAAATGGGTGTCGGAGTTGATTGGCAGATGATCCGTTGTCCCGCCCCGTGTGAGGGATGTGGGTATGGCATATGCGTTACTCCGCACTAATAATGCAAATCATCCACCGGAGAATGCTAAATGCAGCTGTGAAATGTATACAGCCCTATACCAGTGTCCATTAGGCAGTTCCCATGGATGGACAAACGTACGGTCAAGATGGCACCCATAACTGCAAACCTGGTGGAATCACACAGCTGTAGTAAGGCAAAACACAGGGAATACAGATAGGGACTACAGTAGAGACTCCACATACAAAGTCAGACCGCCGTGCGAATACCGGTGTACACAGCACTCAATCTGCCAGCAAGAGAATGGTGATCACTCGCTTCCATACCGCGGAACAAATGGGTGACCTGCGGAACACATACTAATGGCACACCAACAACGTCAACTAGTAAGGTTATAGGATGTTTAAGCTATGGCGTACACACATATAAAGAACATCCTTCAAGGAAGTAATAGGATCTACATGTTTTGTTCGTGTTAATTTGACAATACAGAGGCGGGAATGTCCCAATGGGATATCTGCGGATTAGTTAAAGCAATTGTTAGCCTGCATCATTGGAATTACACCATTTGGGTTCAGTGGCGGAAAGCCCGGTTTACGTAGCACTACATAATATGGGTACTCAAACAGACATCCGTGATTGCTGAACATACAGCAGCAGTCAAACCCACTGGCCAGATGGACACAGTCCAATAAGTTCTACACTTTACATATGCACATTGGTGTCCATTGTAGGACCCAAAAATTTATCCGCACGCACTGTCAACCTGCTGCGATCGGGAGACCCAGATGAAGCGACAGCCGTGACTACAGCACAGCTACATATATGCACCACCAGCATGTTCAAGGTTGATGACAACTGTCCATGAAATGCAGGTGATATGCACAGAAATCCCCAGATTGTCCAGTCCATATAAGTGCGTCCACATCCCATTCCCGCACACATGGAGGATGTGCAACGGGTACTGTCGAGGGTTGCAGCCATGGGATCGTGGGTATGCAGAAATGGGTGTTGGTGTTGATTGGCAGATGATCCATTGTCCCGCCCCGTGTGAGGGATGTGGGTATGGCATATGCGTTACTCGATACTAATAATGCAAATCATCCACCGGAGAATGCTAAATGCAGCTGTGAAATGTGTACAGCTCTATATCAGTGTCCATTACGCAGTTCCCATGGATGGACAAACGTACGGCCAAGATGGCACCCATAACTGCAAACCTGGTGGAATCACACAGCTGTAGTAAGGCAAAACACAGGGAATACAGATAGGACTACAGTAGAGACTCCACATACAAAGTCAGACCGCCGTGCGAATACCGACGTACACAGCACTCAATCTGCCAGAAAGAGAATGGGGATCACTCGCTTCCATACCGCGGAACAGATGGGCGACTTAAGGAACACATACTAATGGCACACCAACAACGTCAAGTAGGAAAGTCATAGGATCCTGAAACTATAGCGTTCACGCTTATAAAGAACATCCGTCAATGAATTAATAGGATCTACATGTTTAGGTTGTGTCAGTTTGACAATACAGTGGTGGACATATCCTAATGGGACATTTGAGGATTACTTAAAGCATCTCCTAGCCTGCATCATTGGATCTACACCATCCGGTTTCAGTTTAGAATACCCTGGTCAACGTAGCACTACATAATATGGGTAGCAAGCAGACATCCGCGATTGGGGAACATACAGCAGCAGTCAAACCCACTAGCCAGATGGACACAGTCCAACAAGGTCTACACTGTACATATGCACAATGGTGTTCATAGTAGGACCCCAGAGATTCATCCGTACGCAATGTCAACCAGCTACGATCGAGACCGAAAAGAACTGACAGCCGTGACTACGGTACAGAGACATATGCACCCCCAGCGTGTTCAGGGTTGACGACAACTGTCCATGGAATGCAGGACATATGTACAGATTTTCCCAGATTGCAGAGTCCATAGAGGTGCGTCCACATCCCACACATGCCGGATGTGTAATGGGTACCATCAAGGGTTGCAGCCATGGGATCCTGGGTATGCAGAAACGGGGCTCGGTGTTGTTTGGCAGATAATCGTTGTCCGCACCGTGGGAGGGATGTGGGAGTAGCACGTGCCTTACTCCCCACTGATAGTGCAAAGCATCCACCGGCTAATGCTGAATGCAGGTGTGAAATGTGTACTGCTCCATACCAGTGTCCAGTAGACAATCGCTAGGGATGGACAAGCGTAGGACCAAGATGGCACCCATAACCGCGAACCTGGTGTAACCACACAGCTGCAGTGAGGCATAACTCAGGAAATACAGATAGGGACAACAGTAGACACTCCCTATACAAAGCCAGACCGCTGTGCGAATACCGGCGTACACAGCACTCAATCTGCCAGCACCGAAATGGGGATCACCTGCTCCCATACAGTGGAACAAATGGGTGACCTGTGGAACACATACCAATGGCACAATATCAACGTCAGCTAGGAAAGCCATACGATGGTCAAACTATGGCGTTTCCACCAATGAAGAACATCCTTCAGTGAATTAATAGGATTAATGTCAATTGACCATGGAATACACCTAATCAACATCAAAGACCCGCTGGCACCTTATGGCACACAAACCAAGACACACATAGGTAGATGAAACAGTCAACGTAGACATTTTGTCCACGACAGGTCACATGTGGTATCCAAAGGTTACTCCATAGACATGTAAGCGCTATCACCCGTGAGCTCCGTGAGACTTACACATAACATAGGCGTCCAGGCTTTATATATCCCCTTACACTTCCATGTGTTACTTTCTGTGCAAACAATGAACATGTAACCACAGCATAGAAAGCACAGACGCAATGTTAACCACACACACATATGTTAACATCTCAGAAGGCATCCTATTAACACATGTATCATATGATATTGTACTATGCCGAATACTCATCAATCAAAGATTTAACAATGTATATGGAAGATATGCATAGCATATCACTGTAATACAGCAGTACAGAACTGAAAGAGTGGACAAATGTGTGCTAACCCTACAACTGTACCTAAACTACATTCCCGTTACGGGGGCTTGCTCCACCTGCCTCTCAAAAGAGGCCTCATCAGTGTTCCATCAGTCAGCCCTGGTGTGTGGCCAACCCTCCACCTACTAATCCAACTAGATCCGCATTCTATAGCATAGCTGATGAGGTCCCCCCTCTGGTATTATAACCTGGACGTCGTAAAACACGGAATGTAGATGTATGCCTTGTGATGTGCCCATATCCGGACGTAGGCATACGGCAATCCTGCGGCTGCCCAGGGCGCCGCACTAGTAGGGCCACCTGTCGAGTAGGTGTGTCATGTAGGTACACCAAGATGGGGGCACCATGTGCTGTGGTGGTGGGCACCATGGAGCCCTACAGCCTAGGGCAGCAGTCGATCTAAGTCCGCTGCCGTAGGAGGGGTAGTACAGTCTGCAGGTATGTGCAGACGTGCACATGAAACACCGGTCCACAAGGATTACCCATAGTGGCGACACCTGCACAGATGGCTGTAGCGGGACACACACACGACCATGCATACAGCACAGGTAGACATACACACACCATAACTAGGCAAGTACACACAAGGTGTATGGCGTGTACAGGTACACTGTCAGGTCAGCAAGGATAGCTGTCTGCCACGATATCCAGCAGATGTCATTATGGTGTTCTGGAATACGGACAGTGCATGGACAATGAGTGGATATGCAACGTACCACAGTTATATGTGTCAGCCGTGCAAATATGCGATACATGGGAAAGACAGCCGTCCATGCTAGAGCAGCAATCACGGGCACAACATAGGTACATAGATATACAATGACAGAGATACAGGCGGACACATGTGCCAGGCCGGGAGTGTAATGTACACAGCATCACCCACCACACCATAGCAAGGTGCGTGGAGAACAGCCTACGGCGTCGCCGACCACAACAGGCATACATGCAGTACACGAGCTGCGTGCCACCATCCACAAACACAGGGATGGCGGCAGGATATGAGTGTTCTGCGTAAACCTAAGGCAATACCGTATGAACCCATGCAGCTGGGAGCATGGACACACACATGTGGCAGGCATGGTGATTGAACACACCCCACATACCCAGCACAAGCGTGCAACACAGGTATGGAATGCGCTCGTGGACCACCGAGCACACCACCATCAGAGGCACATGTACAGGTGGGTGACAACATCCGTTAAAGGAATGGCCGCTGATAGCCAAGGTTTGTGTTAAGGCGTCTAAAAGCCTGATCATCTGCAGAGGCAGCTGGATACAAACACACACACACACAGGAAGGGCCGAGTCGAACCCTACGCCTATCTACATGAACTCACTACAGCATGGCGCATTTACAGAATGCGCTGCGAATTACTGAGCACAATACTGTCAGAGGCATACTTCTAGGCGGGTGACATCACCCGTAAGAGAATAGCTGGCAATAGCCAAGGTATGTGTTGCATCTAAAAGCATGTTCATCTGCAGAGGCAGCTGGAAACACACACACACACACACACACACAGGAAGGGCCGGAGTCACCTAAGCCTATCTACATGAACTCACTACAGCATTACAGAATGCGCTACCGAGATGCTGTCAGAGCATACTTCTAGGCGGGTGACATCACCCGTAAGAGAATAGCTGGCAATAGCCAAGGTATGTGTTGCGGCGTCTAAAGCATGTTCATCTGCAGAGGCAGCTGGAAACACACACACAGCGGGGAAAGGCCGAGTCGAACCTCGCCTATCTACATGAACTCACTACAGCATGGCGCATTTACGACGCTACCGAGATTACTGAGCTCAGTGCTGTCAGAGGCATACTTCTAGGCGGGTGACATCACCCGTAAGAGAATAGCTGGCAATAGCCAAGGTATGTGTTCTTGGCGTCTAAAGCATGTTCATCTGCAGAGGCAGCTGGAAACACACACACACACAGGGGAGGGCCGGGAGTCGAACCTACGCCTATCGACATGAACTCACTACAGAATGACACATTTACAGAATGCGCGAGATTACTGAGCACAGCGCTGTCAGAGGCATACTTCTAGGCGGGTGACATCACCCGTAAGAGAATAGCTGGCAATAGCCAAGATATGTGTTGCGAAGCATCGAAAAGCATGTTCATCTGCAGAGGCAGCTGGAAACACACACACAGGGAAGGGCCGGGAGTCGAACCTACGCCTATCTACATGAACTCACTGCAGCATGACGCATTTACAGAATGCGCTTTGAGATTACTGAGCACAGCGCTGTCAGAGGCATACTTCTAAGCGGGTGACATCACCCGTAAGAGAATAGCTGGCAATAGCCAAGGTATGTGTTGCGAAGCGTCTAAGAGCATGTTCATCTGCAGAGGCAGCTGGAAACACACACACACACACACACACACACACAAACACACACACACAAACACACACACACACACACACACACAGGGAAGGGCCGGGAGTCGAAACTATGCCTATCTACATGAACTCACTACAGCATGACGCATTTACAGAACTTCGCTACGAGATTACTGAGCACAAGCGCTGTCAGAGGCATACTTCTAGGCGGGGTGACATCACCCAGAGAATAGCTGGCAATATCCAAGGTATGTGTTGAAGCGTCTAAAGCATGTTCATCTGCAGAGGCAGCTGGAAACACACACACACACACACAGGGAAGGGCGGGAGTCCAAGGCTCACGCCTATCTACATGAACTCACTACAGCATGGCCGCATTTACAGAGCAGCGCTACCCGAGATTACTGAGCACAGGCGCTGTCAGAGGCATACTTCTAGGCGGGTGACATCACCCGTAAGAGAATAGCTGGCAATAGCCAAGGTATGTGTTGCGAAGCGTCTAAAAGCATGTTCATCTGCAGAGGCAGCTGGAAACACACACACACAGGGAAGGACTGGAGTCGAACCTACGCCTATCTACATGAACTCACTACAGCATAATGCATTTACAGAACGTGCTACCGGGATTACTGAGCACAGCGCTGTCAGAGGCATACTTCTAGGTGGGTGACATCACCCGTAAGAGAATAGCTGGCAATAGCCAAGGTATGTGCTGCGAAGCGTCTAAAAGCATGTTCATCTGCAGAGGAAGCTGGAAACACACACACTGGGAAGGGCCGGGAGTCAAACCTACGCCTATCTACATGAACTCACTACAGCATGACACATTTACAGAATGCGCTACCGAGATTACTGAGCACAGCGCTGTCAGAGGCATACTTCTAGGCGGGTGACATCACCCGTAAGAGAATAGCTGGCAATAGCCAAGATATGTGTGTTCGCGGCGTCAGCATGTTCATCTGCAGAGGCAGCTGGAAACACACACACAGGGAAGGGCCGGGAGTCGAACCTACGCCTATCTACATGAACTCACTGCAGCATGACGCATTTACAGAATGCGCTTTGAGATTACTGAGCACAGCGCTGTCAGAGGCATACTTCTAGGCGGGTGACATCACCCGTAAGAGAATAGCTGGCAATAGCCAAGGTATGTGTTGCGAAGCGTCTAAGAGCATGTTCATCTGCAGAGGCAGCTGGAAACACACACACACACACACACACACACACACACACACACACAGGGAAGGGCCGGGAGTCGAAACTATGCCTATCTACATGAACTCACTACAGCATGACGCATTTACAGAACTCGCTACCGAGATTACTGAGCACAGCGCTGTCAGAGGCATACTTCTAGGTGGGTGACATCACCCGTAAGAAAATAGCTGGCAATATCCAAGGTATGTGTTGCGAAGCGTCTAAAAGCATGTTCATCTGCAGAGGCAGCTGGAAACACACACACACACACACAGGGAAGGGCAGGAGGAAGCCTACCTACATGAACTCACTACAGCATGAAGCATTTACAGAACGTGCTACCGAGTTTACTGAGCACAGTGCTGTCAGAGGCATACTTCTAGGCGGGTGACATCACCCGTAAGAGAATAGCTGGCAATAGCCAAGGTATGTGTTGCGAAGCGTCTAAAAGCTTGTTCATCTGCAGAGGCAGCTGGAAACACACACACACACACACAGAGGGGCCGAGAGTCGAACCTACGCCTACCTACATGAACTTACTACAGCATGAAGCATTTACAGAATGCGCTATCGAGTTTACTGTGCACAGCGCTGTCAGAGGCATACTTCTAGGTGGGTGACATCACCCGTAAGAGAATAGCTGGCAATGGCCAAGGTATGTGTTGCGAAGCATCTAAAAGCTTGTTCATCTGCAGAGGCAGCTGGAAACACACACACACACACACACACACACACAGAGGGGCAGAGAGTCAAACCTACGCTTACCTACATGAACTCACTACAGCATGAAGCATTTACAGAACGTGCTACTGAGTTTACTGAGCACAGCACTGTCAGAGGCATACTTCTAGGTGGGTGACATCACCCGTAAGAGAATAGCTGGCAATAGCCAAGGTATGTGTTGCGAAGCGTCTAAAAGCTTGTTCATCTGCAGAGGCAGCTGGAAACACACACACACACACACAGAGGACCGAGAGTCGAACCTACGCTTACTTACATGAACTCACTACAGCATGAAGCATTTACAAAACGTGCTACCGAGTTTACTGAGCACAGTGCTGTCAGAGGCATACTTCTAGGTGGGTGACATCACCCGTAAGAGAATAGCTGGCAATAGCCAAGGTATGTGTTGTGAAGCGTCTAAAAGCTTGTTCATCTGCAGAGGCAGCTGGAAACACACACACACACACACACACAGAGAGGCCGAGATTCGAACCTACGCCTACCTACATGAACTCACTACAGCATGAAGCATTTACAGAGAGCAGCTACAGGTTTACTGAGCACAGTGCTGTCAGAGGCATACTTCTAGGTGGGTGACATCACCCGTAAGAGAATAGCTGGCAATAGCCAGGGTATGTGTTCTTGGCGTCTAAAAGCTTGTTCATCTGCAGAGGCAGCTGGAAACACACACACACACAAGGGCCGAGAGTCGAACCTACGCCTACCTACATGAACTCACTACAGCATGAATCATTTACAAAATGCGCTATCGGGATTACTGAGCACAGCACTGTCAGGAGGCATACCCCTAGGTGGGTGGTATCATCTGCAGAGCCAATGCGTCCGATAGGGAATGAAGACAGAGTGTGCAGTCACGCAGCCTGTTACCATCCCAAGGAGGCCGTACAGTAACACATTAGTGCTGCAGTCGGGAATACCAAATAACTACTGATCAGTACATCACGACAGGAATACAGGATGCACCACATGACAGTATACCCTATAAGAGGGCATCCGGCGTGCAGGATGTAGGCAGCCAATGTGGCATGACAGCCACATATGTGCCACCTGGATGGTCACCATGGCTATGCAGGATGCCATTGGCCATGGCTACACGCCTAGTAGCAGACATCGGTGACGACTGTCGTGTGTACCCCGGCGGTGTACTGGCCATGCCTCCCACACCTAGCGGTTGCAAAGGGAAACAGACATGCTCACGGGTATCAAGCGCAGTCGGTAGCGGTGTGCACTGTACTGTGTGTCTATCTACACAGCTGCTTACTGGGCATGCTCAGACACTTAGACTCGGCACAGAGCAGACATGCATACACGGTGCGACAGCATGGGTGGCAGAATGTGGACCGTCGTGTGTGTCCAGCCACACAACAGCAACCCAGCCATGCCACAGGCGTGGCGTTGCGAAGAAACAGGCATGCACCGGGGTATTAATGCAGTCGGTAGCGGTGTGCACTGTACTGTGTGTCCATCTACACAGCTGCTTACTGGGCATGCTCAGACACTTAGACTTCGGCACAGAGCAGACATGCATACACATGGTGCAACGGCATGGGTGGCAGACTGTGGACCGTCGTGTGTGTCCAGCCACACAACAGCAACCCGGCCATGCCACAGACGTGGCCATTGCAGCGGGGAATATCCAGGTGCAATTAACCATGGGTAGGACTGCCCTACAGTTTGTTGCATGCTACAGACCACCCTCCCAAACCCAGGATACCTGCACAGCCGTCCTGAGGACACTGGTGAGTGTGCATGCTCTCACAACACCGCCGTATTGGGTGACATCAACCACCCATACATAGACCGGGAACATTACCCATGACACAACACCCTACGCCACAGGTCCCGGGTGTTCATACACCCTGACTGCTGTGAAACAGCCATGAACCATACCCACTAGGGGGACGTATACCAGTTCTGCTCATCACACATGGGAGGATATGCTCCACACAGGATGTACATCCCTCAATGGTGATGTCAGACCATATAGTGGATCCACTGGTAATCCACATCCTGCACCCAACACCGGCATGGGAGACCTAAGTGACGACCTCTCCACAGCAAACCACACACATCATACGACCGGTGTGGTACCCTACAAGTCCTCCATGCCAGTGGTGAACACAGGCCGCACTGCCTAATCCCTTATGAATGCCTTCTCTGAGCACCCCCAGGGATGTCTGCACCAAGCGATCATGATAACATCAGGACCTTGTCCACCGAAGGCAGGCACATGGTCTGGTGGACCCCAGCCACTGACAAACTGTACATCAACAGTTGGAGCTAATACATGACAGAGCAATATCAGTACCAGGGAAGCCATCACCCATTCATACCGGCGTTAACATACGGCCACACATACAATCATCCAAGGCCGCTTGTGGGAGTGGTACTGCAGAGGGCACATGAGACAACCATAGGGCCTTCCTTAGCTGTGGTAGGGACATTGGTGGGAGCGCACAGTCATGGCCGGAATTGATCCAGAATGGTATAACGGTCACTGCACCCACAGACATTGTCAACAAACCAGCGGACATGTTCCATGCATACATCCACCCCCCCAAGAGGGGACGTATCCATCCCACCAGAGTCTAGCCTCCAAAACATCTCATATGCCCTGGAGTGATCTGATATCTGTTAGGCGGTGAACATAGCACCAATGGGCCCCGATGGTGTCCCTGGCTGTGTGCTACCCAACCTCATTGAGGCCCTCGCCCCACACATAAGGCCGCTGTGTCATGTTAGCCTTACTACGGGCTAGGTCCCCGCTGGATGGCATACGGCAGCTGTGGTCCCACTACGCCAGGGTAGTGCTCTTATGGACTGTAGACATTCCCGCCCTATCAGCTTGACAAGCCTTGTCTGCAAAGCTGCGGGGAGGTCCATACAGGTGCCCATGAATACAGACAGTGGTGTACAGCCAATACCAGAACATACCCACAGCGACTTAGTCAAGGGCAGATCCTGCCTCCCAAACCTGCTCGTCCTGTCTGGAGGCGGTCACTAGGGCCATTGCTGTGGGTACGCCGGTTTGCACACACTACCATGACCTGGCGGGAGCGTTCAAAACACACTCCACGTGGGACTCATGGAAAGGCTCACCAGTGTACATGTGGGGACATATGTCACACGATGGTTCTCGGAATGGATGGAGGTCACACCACACAGGGTTTGTGTTCCTGGTGCCGTGTCAGACTCAAAGCTGGTCTCGAGTGGAGGCCCACAGGGCTCAGTCCTGGGCCCCCTGCCATTCAGCATTCGACCTTCCAATGTGCATGCAAACATAGGGGGATTGTGGCAGACAAGGTATGCAGATGACTGCACACTGGCCACCATACCCAACACCCCATCTGACACGGACATCCACCTAGGGCCTCATAGACATGGATAACTGGTGCCAGAGCCATGGCCTGCTGCTACATGCCAGAGAAGGTGCAGACCTACCCAGTGGGAAGGACATGTTAAGCCCGGCGTAACATGTAGGTGGTAATCCATTCAACATGGTGGGCGTGTTCATGGGAATGGGTACCACACCTCATTAACCTCTGTCAACACACACAATGCCAATGTGGGTGGGAAGACATTCCACTGTGGCCACCTGGTCTGGAAGGAATCACATCCACATCAGGGGTGTTCATTGTACCCCTGTACACATCACACACCAGACCAATGATTGCGTACAATGGCACATCTGGGCTGTACCTAACCTGACACCTGCAGCACTTTCGGAAGGACCACAAGCGTTCCATGACGGGGATAAAGGTGCTGGGACATGTGTCACACGCTGCCCGACCAAGGGTACTCCGGCTGTATACCTTCCCAGCACGTCTGCTCTGTGGTGATTTGTGCCTGACATACCTGGGTGACATGGACATGTTCCACCTCCTAGGCTCCAGGCAAACACGGGCACAGAAGCGACTGTCAGACACCTCACCACGAAGATGACTAGGACGTGCTGGGGGAACAGGGTCAACGCCCAGAGACACCCTACAACACGGAGAGGATTGCCAGCCCATGTGAAGCAGAGGCCCTGACTGACTTTGTCCAGGAGTAATCATGACGTGTGGATGTGTGATCATAGGTATGCGCCAGGCATCATCTCTGTGTCAGTGCTGGACAGGGGACAGGAGACCGATGGATGTGGTATCCTCATCCTAAGGGATGTTAGCAGCCACACACACTCTGGCTAGGATTACTCATGCCGTAGGGCACATAGCCTGGTATGTACATGTGCGCCTATGTACCTATGTAGGGGTCCATGCCGGTTGCGGGTACCTGTGCTATGCTGATATTGCCAGATGTGCCTGTGGGTACTCCACAACTACACATGGGGAACTGATAACAGTGCCCCCAGTAGGCACATGCAAGTACACCATAATTGTCATACGGGTTAACTGAACCAACATGGTGCTACACATGTAACCACCATGCATACCGTGTACACTAAACAATGAATGCTGCACCTGCACTACATGGTATGTCTGCTGCATGATGTCAGTGCACCACCCGTCACGCCACATACGCACCTGTCACCTGCCATACACAACCACCCCAACATACACATAAGCGTACTATGCGGACACAGGTATCACATACACCTCTCACTAACTTGTCCACCCTGTGCATCAGAATATGTTTGCATAACCATGCACCGATGGTGTAGCTCATGGTTCTGCGGCAGAGGCTTCATCATATGCACAGGGTGATATGTGTGCCACGGGCATAGGCTGTACCAATGGATGACATCATGTGTGTGTGCAAGGGCCTGTGCATTTACTGGGCATGACTGTACAGAATGCATGTGGATGTGGTGGAGCCCTACAGTTGTGTCTGCTGTGTGTGGGTATGTGTGTACACAGTTCAGTCATCTGTGATGCCTACACGGGGTATACTTGGCAGCCCCAGACTGTACAGTGCAGGTGGTGCGGCTCACTGTGTCGCCTCGGTAACAGCGACCCGTGCCTGCCTGGGGTACTTGGGCACTACGGGTGGAGGTATAGAGTGGTCACTGTCCGATGACACATGTCCGCTGGAAATGTGTCCACGCTGGGAACCATCCAGGGCCACGCCCACGTGGCCTGCTGTAATCCTGGTGTGGTTGGTGTAGCAGCAGCTGCACTGCTGCTGCTACCAGCACTGTGTGGGTGGACATGGGAGGTGGCACGCACACGTCGACACCTGCGCTGGTGGTGTTGCTGGCGCTCGCCCGCGTGCCCTACACCTCACCCCTACCAGGTGTTCCAGCACGGACAGCTCACGCGCCACGGATGGCCATGCCTTGGTCGAGGATCCCAGCCATCTCACCTAATCTCCTATCCAGAACATCGGCAAGCTGCTGTTGGGCATTCGCCAATGACTGGATGTTCTCATTTAAGGCAGATTGCAGACCTCTGCAGCCTCTGCCCTTCCTGGTTCTGCCGTTGGCGTGCCTCTCGCCCGCCATTACAGTCTGAAACATGCATCTGGTTATACCAGCTGCTGCACCCTGTACGGCAGGTGAATGTCTAGCAGTGCTCCTCCTACGAGCAGCACCTGCCACATGCCTGTGTGGCACTTCACCAGTCATTACACTAGCAACATGGTGTGTACCCGCACCTTCTGCAGCCACCACACATTCCCTTGCCGGTGTCAACAGATGCTGACTGTCCGTCATCTATGGGCAACGGTGTTGTGGTATGTGTCGGCATCTGAACCGTGTGCGGGGATGAAAGGGACATAAGTGTGATGTTCTCCAATGGCACAGTGTCTGCCCGTGACAACCCTGCCTGTGCCTCATGCACATGGTCATCACCGCTAGTATCTGTGGGGACACTAGCATCAGATGGACCGCAGGAGGGAATGCACCTACAGCACCTGTGAATACAAAGACATACCGTAGAGTTACATTACACGCACGAACACACACACAGACACACACACACACACACACACACACACACACACACACATGCGGACACACACACACTGACATACACACGCGAACACACACACATGCAGACACATCATGCATGTGATATTGCAGGTGGCATGCAGCATTCCCACACCACAGCCCAGTGAATGCAGCCCAGACATTAATAGTGGCAGTATGCATACTGCCCGGGAGTGCACACTACACATCATCAGGCAGGTGTCTTTTAGTAAGCTTGCAGTACACACATTCATGGTAGTTTGCATGCATCACCGTGATACACTGTGTGGCCACGAGCGGGTTAACAGTACACATGGCTGGCGTCAGTATGTCATGTACGCCACAAACATGTGCGGTATCATGTGGACATGTGACAATGGTGTCCCACCACATGCACCACATCACAACGGATGTCACAGTGCAGTGTTATGTGTACAGTCTACAGATAGAATGCATGTGTAACAAGGATGTCTGTGCAGGTATGTTTGGTGTGAGCTGTGTACATAGCTGTACAGTGGGGAGTACGGGCACTGTGCCACTGCACGGCAGCAGGACACAGGTATGTTTCTGTGCAATGCGTGACCTGGACGCATTGCATTGCCATGTCTGCAAGTCAGTTCTGCTGTTCAACAGCATGTATATGGTAGACATTGGTGGCACCTCTAGTGGCTGCAGACAGGCATTCCATTTCTCTGGTGTACCACATCGGATGTCCAGGGGGTCCACTACAGTGATGAGCCCACTATGTGTGGACAGGGTGTAACGGTGACTACCCACTGCGGATGTACTGTGTGGCAACATGCCTGTAGGTCTCACCCATGGCCATGTTTGTCTGGTTCATCGACAAATGTGTGTGATGGTCATCGTGCACAGCTCCTGTGGTGACCCATGTGACATACAACCGTAGTAGTCTGAGGTGTCACATTCCCTAAGGCTATGCAGACATTGTGGATGTCTGCTATGTCGTGCATAGGTCATGTCATAGTGTGACAATGTTGCAGACAGACATCCACGTGCATGGGACATGTCATGTGCCATGTCTAGCGTGTGAACCAAATGCAGGGGCATAGGTCACAGTGGTAACACCTGTGTTCTGGCCAGATCACAGCTCACTATGTGGTACTGTGTGCATACGCAACAGAGAGTACACTGTACACCACAGGTTACATGCTGGCTGTGTTGTCATACTGTATATTGCACCTCGGACAGTTGCTACTGCCATGTGCTGACAGCAACCCACACTTCCCTAGTATGGACTCCCATGTACCCACACATGCTTGGCCATGCACTACACATAGCTGGGTGACACATTACACAACACATACCATACCTACACTACCCTCGGCATGCACCATACCTCCATGTGTCTGTGCTAGATTAAACCTACGGATATCCCCCTCTGGTACATGAACATATATGCCAGCGGTCTTGCTAGCCACACCCTGGACACACACCCATCACAGCATACATGGTACATGTGCTCAACAGCCGGTACTACTGACATCTGCTGACAGGGGTGGTTAATGGCATGGCACCCGGCAGCTGGATATATGTGACTATGCTGACACATATCACAGTGCACTTCGCTACATGTATGCAATGGTAGGGACCATGCTATTCCACACAGAGACATGGCAGTATTGGCCTTTTCACAGACGCCACGGTGGTATTCATGTTCCATGCACATGTGCTGTATGGGCACATGTGCAGGCTGCTGCCGCGGTGGGTATATTCAAATGTGTGGGTGCATCACTTGACAGTCATGGTGGGTCCTCGTGGTCCCATCACATGCTCCACAGCTAGCTACCTACATGACCGTACATTGCAGTGTGGGCCCTCACGCAGTGTGGTGGTATGTCTGTGTTGTTTGGCTACATCCACATTCGATGTAGCATACAACAGTCACCCAGG
>NC_056744.1:266313518-266332550 GCF_019279795.1 Protopterus annectens | reverse complement strand
TGTCTCTGCAGCAGCACCGTCAGTGACTGCTAGCCCATTCATGTCGTTGTGCCTGACCACCACACTACCACATCTATCACACTACACATGGATGGTACTGCATTGCACGTATGGGGCTGCATCTCTACAGTCAACAAAAAAAGCCAGCAAGTGTTGGTAATAACCATATCAAAAAATGATTTATTGACCAGAGGGAAGAAAACCCCCCTGCTGAAATGCTGCTATAGTAAAAAACAATAGCAGAAAAAGCTTTTAAACAAAAAAGCAATAAATTCAAACCGGTTTCGGCTCCTATGAGCCTTCTTCAGTGAAATAGAAAAATGGAAAAACAGAGTATCACAGTACACACATATATATGGATTGGTCCACCCATGGTCCAATCAAACACAAAATTCACAATTGGTCATTAAGACCAGGTGCAAACAGAGCTCAAGTTTAATAATCCATTTTTTCTCCTTGGAGCTAAGTAATTCCTGCAAAACTGTTTATCATTACATTTCCCTCTAATACAATCAATGACCACAAATTTATATGGAAGCAGATACATGTTGCAAACAGTGTTTATATAAGGCATTGCTAGTGCGTTTCTTTTGATATCACTCAAATGCTCACAAATTCTGAAGCGGAAAGCGCGAAGTCTTTCCAACATAGAAAGCAGAACAACTGCAAGTCACCAAATAGATAACCCACTCGGTGTTGCAGTTAGCCCAAAACTTAATATCAAAAACTTGTGATGTGTTTTTACTAGTAAATTCATGAGTCGTGAGACCGCGAATGCAAAATGAACAATGCCCACAGGGAATACATCCAACAATGGGTTTACCTGAAATAGACCGCTGAGTTGGTGCAGAATAGTCAGCACCCATTCTCTTGTAATGACTCAATTTTGAACCAATGGTTTGTCCCTTGAATGAAAAAGAGCAATGATCCGGTAACATGGAACAAAGTTTTAAGTCAGCTTTAGAATGTTCCAATGTCTATGTATGATGTTTTAAAACCTTGTGTTCGTCCATTATGTGGTTACCAAGCGTAAAGGTTGTGACTGCTGACCATTATTCTTGTCTTTATATACTAATAAATCATCCCTATTTAGGCTGGACACAAATCTTTTGGCAACATGTATCGAACCTGGGCGATAACCCCTCTTAACAAATCTACAAGTTAGATCATCCTGGGCATCATTGAAGAATTGGTGGCTAGAACAGATTCTCCTGGCTCTAAGAAACTGAGATTTCGGTATATTATGGATGACATGTTGTGGGTGGAAGCTGGTAGCATGTAATATTGAATTAAATTCAGGGAATTTCCTAAACATCCTGGAGGATAAAGTGTGATCCTGATTCCTGATAATTTCTACATCGAAATACTATCCTTGATTTATGATAAGTCAATTTGAATTCAATCCCCCATATGTTGTTATTCAAATATTCAAGAAATTCCATGAGATATTGTTCATCAGCCTTCCACACCAACCAACAGTCATCCAAATACCGGCCAGATATCCATCTCACACATATACATATTATGTGTAACATCATAAATTATGATCTCCTCAATGTATGCCATAAACAGATCTGCATATATGGGTGCAAAAGATGCACCCATAGCAGTACCCTGCCTCTGCCAATAACAAAAATTCTGAAAATAGAAACATTGCTAGACAGCACATATTCTGTAAGGCATACAAGAAAGGTGTTAAATCCAGATGGATATAAACCTGATCTAGCCAACCAATAATCCAGCTTGCAAGCCAGCCCAATGGGGAATGTTGGTATAAAGAGAGGTGATGTCCAGGTGCATAATAACCAATGAGATTGAAGTTGGGAGTTATTGATAATATCCAAAAATTGGGTGGTGTCTTTAATCCTAGCTCTGATTTGACTCAATAACGGTTTTAGATATAGAGTCAGATATTCCGATAGTGGTTCCGTGAGGACCATGTCAAGACTATTAATTACATGGGTGGCTTAGTGGCATGTTTGTGAATTTTAGCAACAAATATAGGTACTGTCTTTTAGGTGACCCAACCAATAGTTGCTCTTTCACTTCTTGGGTGATAATACCTTCATCCACTGCCTTAGTTAGAAAATCATCAATCTGGCATTTAAAGTGGGAGAAGGATCACTAACATCTGCCTATAATATTGTGTGTGCCCAATTGTCTCATAGCCTCACCATCATAGGCAATTTTGTCCATTATCACCACCGCTCCTCCTTTGTCGGCTGGAATAATGACCAAATTTTGTTACCAATCAACTCATCCAAACAACCTGATTCCTCAGTGGTCAAGTTATTATGTATAGCTGGAAAGTCTTTGAGATTACAATGTATGTCCCGTGGGACATTTTTTGGAACACCCCTACTAGGTGATTCATAGGTGGAATAAAGGTTGATTTTTTGAATCTGAAATTACCAACTGTATCACAAGACACATTGGAAACATTACTATCCACATTGCTATCAAAAAACACCTTCAGATTTAATATCGACAAAAATTGGTTACATCCTGTGCAGAGACTGCTCAGAGACAAAACCCTGGAACAAAATTGAGCCCTTTATTTAATAGTTTGGTTTGTGCATGAGTTAAATCATAAGATGAAATATTGTGAACATTAGAATCTGGACTTATTACTGTGTCATCATCTTCATTAATGTTTCCAAACTGTGTTTTGGATTTTGTATTCCTATGCTTCCGCCCCCTCGTCGGTATCTAAATTGAGAGGGTGTCAGATTGTCTCTTTTGGACATGGGTGGTCCCTCACCTAAATCTGAATCAGATTCTCCTTCAGTGTTAGATGAATAATCTTCCCAGATGTCCCACTTGACAAACCAGTTTTGGTCTTCAGAATAGACCTGGGCCTTTTTCTTTTTTAGGTGGATGCTCTTTGATCATGTTTATGGTCATCCCTGGGCAATCTAAAAGATACATTCTTGGAATTGTCAAAGGTTTCCCCTATCATAATCACCCACATCACGAAGAAATTTTTGATTTTTCTATCTTTAAGGGTGGTTTCCAATTTGGACAAATCTGTGGTAAGTTTCTTAACCTGTGTGGTGAAAGAGTCACAAGCTTCAAACTTGTTAGTCTGTAAACTTAAAGCATCTAGATCCTTAATACCCTGTTGTACCTTCGCCCGTAAAACTCGGCCAAAGCATCCACAAATTGGGATGTGGCCGACTGTTGAATTGACCCCAATCTTGAATCAACTGGTCATCAATATCGAAACCAAAGGTTGTATTTTAACCCTAAGACCCGTGGGTAATATGTTTTGTTGATATGCCTTGAACAAGCGTAAGTGCCACACGTTAGTCCTAACCATCTTCATATGTTTGCCCAGTTTATTAAAAAATATATCACATTGTGCATCCACATCAGACCCAACCACATCTGTCACAATAGATGAACCATGCTTGTCCAAACCAAACACAGATAAATCATGCATGTCAGCTGACAAACCCTGTATAATGGGTGACAATGCCATGTTTATAATTAGTAAATTTTCTTACTTAAGCCAAACCAGTTGAATTGTGCTTCAAAATTGAACACCTGAAACAAATGTTACTTTAAGCACAATAAAGGCTGATGTAAATGTGAACACACCAATAGTCCTATGTCCATATGTAAACCAAAAATTGAATCAAAAATTTTTATGATCCAAAGTCAGACCATTATACCTTCAACACCATAAAAGTACATTATATATAAAACCTGGTGTGTGTATAAGTCTGATGGATCAATAACCATTCAAATGGACCAATACTATAAACAGCCCAAACGACCTTCAAAAAATATCCAAGGTCCTGTTGCTGTGTATAGGTCTCAATATTATCAAGACAAAATACCAATGAGCTATCAACACATATGCATCACTCATAATATACTAAATACAGTATATAATATACTGAAATCAATGACATAATGTGGAACATGAACCACAGTTCATCAATTGTCATTAATGAAAGCCCATTATGAACTAAAGTGTGTTCTTGAAGCACAACAAAACTGGCACCAAATCTGTAAAGACAAGCTAATATATAGCCAAAATAGACCAAATGGTGTTTGGTGAACAAAACCTGGTTCAATGCAACACCCAAACAACATGGACCCCACCAACACATATATGAAAAACAAAATCAACAAACAAACCCAGCAAAATTGGTTTGATGAAAATGTCATGAACCAACTAGTGATTTCACCATTTGATAAATTCACAAATACATATAGATGTAAACCAGCAAGTTTGAATAAGCCCCAAGGTAAAATAGATGCAACAAAATAGTCACATACAGGCACAGGGCATTAGACAAAAAATTAAACCTGCATAAAATCGAACCCCGTCTGGCCACCTTCCGACTGATTAAACATGGTATCAAATGATTCACATTAAACACAAACCATGAACCCACAAGCAAACTATAATGACTAAAGAAACCTACCACCTATCATACTTTCGCCAGTGAAAACACCCACCAGCCCATCCTATTGACCAGCTGAATGTCTAATTGTCATGTAATGTTTCCTGTGTTTGGTTAAACATAAAAATGCAAAATCAAACATATAACCAAGCAACAACAAAAAGCAAATTGCAGTGAAGCACCTTGATCTAAAATAATTGGCATGTCCTATAGTCATATAATATAAATAACAGTTCATTATAAAGTCCTGACAGTGCAATTGATAGCACAAAAATTTTAGTTGAAAAGTGCAAATATATTAAAAAATGCAAATCACCATAAGAATTTAAACATCTTGTTGTGATGAAAATCACCACATGGTGAATTCAGACAATATATAGGCCAGTCCAAACATCCAGAACTCATCAGAACTAACAAATTAGTGTGGCGGCCAAATATGGCCAAGAACAATCAATTACAATGGTGGTAAAGAGTGCAAATGAGACAAATTAGATCAAACAGTCACACATCAGACTCGTCATCCGTTATGGATTATGCATGAAAAGTAATGTTGGCGTAAACCATGGCGTACATCCTACCAAACAGACAAAAGATTGCATAAAAAGTCAGCCAAATAACATACTGTACAATAGATAAATATGCTCACCCTAAACTGTTGAATTAAAAGAGCATGCGACCGTGTAATGATATCCACTGTATCAAACAAACTGTAAGGTGGCAATGACATGTAAGCCACAAACAAAAGTTTGTGACTATAACATTATATATAAACAAAAAACACTGAGCATACTATGCTGAAATGCAAATACATGTATCGTCCAGCAATGCCGTAAGCAAATCTGCATCTCTACACCCATGACTGGGCCATTCAGTATGGCACTGGGCCACATCTTGACATACATGCTTCACACACTCAATGACTACCTGCATGCCTTTCCTGGCACCCTTGTTGGGCTTCTGTGCGCCACAGCACACCACATCCCATGCTGGCCACCTGTCATATTATTGCATGGGTGGTTGGGGTGCTACAGAGGGTATCACATCAGACATGATCCGCTCTTTGCCCTTCAGCACCATTCCACTTTATGCTATTGACAGTGTACATCCTGCATCACATCGCCTATGTTCGGCATGTTCGCCATGTGCCTTCTGTACAGTTCACACAGTGGTGCAGGCATATCATGCTGACTCAACATTTCAGGGGCGTGTGGCATTGCACGCCCCAGACATGTGGCCCCTCATGCTCAGTATTTGCATCGTACACTACCTGCTGTCACACAGTACTGTACATGCCTACATGTACCACTTCTACATACCTGGCAGCATTCTAGCTCATCCTGCTCATGTTGCTGACACCCATACAGGTGTCAGTGTGGCAGATATATCATGTAGATATCATTGCATCAGTTACATCACACATAGTGCATACACATCACATTTGCATACTGACAGTCATGCGGTGTGTATCACATGGATACTGTCCGTGTAGAGGCATATCACATTGTACATGGTAGATGTACACACATGGCCCACATGGTGCTGTGGTTGCCATATTACACCATAAGCGTGGTACACATGTGCAGGACTACACATTTCGGGCCCATATGTCTAGCTGATACCTGGGGGGCCCTTGTACCTGTCCCATACACACATGCACCCGCGGGCCGTGTTACAATGACACATGTGTGGTGTACCTTACACAATGGATACAACGTTACATGTCTCAGTATAGTCATGCTGTGCTGTCTACCCAGCTCAGACAGTTGACATATGCAAATGACAGTCATGTAACACATCTGTGCTCACCTGCATGCCACGAACACAGGGGTGTAATGTACTCTGCCATGGGCCATGTTCTCCACAGTACTGATGCATGTAGTACTCCTACATGGCGTTTGCTGTGGGCAGGGGGGGAGTAGCAGTCCTGCATGTGTGCACACATGCCACATTGCTCAGCCCGCGTCTGTGTGACATCCACAGACTGGACACACACCATGCTGTGGGACATAGGTCCTGTGCACATCCCACAGGGGCACACTGTGTCACTAGTCGTGTGATAGCTGCCCTGCTGGTGGGTGACACACACCCATGGTACCACCACAGCGGACGTATTGTATAGACATGACAGTTGACATCCAGTTCTGCCGTTCAGTGGACACTACCATGGGGGGGGGTGTCAGTACTGTGTACATTGCACATGTGTTTTCACACCGGCCTGCTGGACATCATTGTGGCACACATTGCACCTGCTATGGAACGTTTGGACATGGTCACTTGCTGTTACCTCCATTTTGGGTACCTATTCTGCTACTACATTGTCCCATATGTGCAGGCCATACATATCTTGTGTATGTATATAACATTAGCCCATCGCTCCATCATGCATGCTATGCCTGTGATACTGTCTATGATTTGTGAACATATCCATCATGCCAGCTTTGCATTACACATAATTGACATAGTCGCCTACTGCGTGGGATAGGTGCGTCGATGCGCACATTCCGTATGACATCGACGGTATATGCCCATGCACATGTGTGCTGTGACACTATACATAAATGTCCTATCCCTGCTGTGGCACTTCAGCGTTGGATATCCACTGCCAACATCGTGGGTGGTGGCATTGTTCTGTGTTTGCAACTCCTATGGCAGACCTGGGGTAGGGTTACCACCTGTGCCTCTTTGCAAGGGACAGTCCCTCCTTGGGCAGTTGTGTCCTGACAAATGTATCACAAATGGCAAATGTCCTGAGATTGTGGGACATCACTATATCCCATTCTTATGTAGGAGTTGCATAACATACTTGTTTATGTATGTACATTCCTAACTGTTACAAGACACACAATAAGCAACTGACCTGCTACAAGACTACACATTTCATTATGCAAAAGTAGAGTTCTACTCTTTGTACTGATCATGGGTATGTGTCCAGCTGTAACATCTGAAGTGTGTCGGGACGATTTCCCACTTTGGCCTTTTGAAAGGGTGGCAAGCCGGCCCTGGGGTTATCGCGGGTGTTTACATGTTGTCCCACTGCTGTGCCGACATTGTCCACAGTTGTTGGTATGCTGCGGCGTTTAGCATTACATATCCAACCTTAGCCTCTCTGCCTGATGGACAGGTATCTTTACCTACACACACCGTTCACATACTGTACAGATTCATCATACGTATGCGTTACACACCAGTACATGTCGTGGGTTCGACATACCTTTCCGCCTTTTTGTTCTGCGTTAGGTCTCTATTCCCTTGTTTCTCTTGTTTCTCTTTCTCTGTTTGGATTAGTTAGTATGAACATACGGTTTGAATATCCAGGAGGTCTTCCTTATATTCGTGATAAGCCTGATGCATGTGGGTTAATCAAGCCAAAAGCTGTTCCTCGGTGTGTACTTATCGCATATCAGCGGTGATCCCCTTCCTTTAATTAGATTCTGCGTCGGCACTAGGCCATGGTTCTTTCCTCGTGTGGCCGTTGGTTATTTGCAATACCTTCGTGAGGATGGTATGTATTGTATCATGTTTGTGTGACTGCATCCGCTATGTGTGTTGTCGGGTACATTTCGCTGTGGTGTTAGCCGTGGATTGTGTGTGTTGGGTATGGTATTGTGTTCGACATGTGGGTCCCGTGTCTGGCGGCGTCTGTCGATGGCGTTGTGCATTCAAATGTGTTACCTGGCTGTTATTTTCCTGTACATAGCGAATGCATGGATGCATGAGCCGCTGCTAGTGTTTCCCAGGAGCTTGTTGTGGGTATGCCGCTGTCATTCACTGCCTGTATGTGTTTGCTACTGTTTTGGGTGTTATCCCTTTGATATGTGCGATGGGGTATATCTGGGGATGTGGGTGACGGCGGTGTGAGTCTTGCATTTATACATACCAGATATGCTTGTGTGTGTGCTCCATCCGTGCTTAGGAGCTGCGGGTTACCTGTGTGTTGTTCCGGGAATATTTGTTTTGTTGATGTCGTCTGCTGTCGGTATCGCCTGCATGTGTGCTTCCTGCACGTATTCCTCCTTCACATCGGTTATATATCTGCGGATGTTCGTCCGTGCCTACCATCCATTGGCATTTTGTCGCTGATAGTTACGGTGATTGTGGTCCTATACTTGGGGCGGACTGTATGCTACCGGTAACGTCACGGTCGTGGAACACACCGCGGTATTTACCGGACCGTGACTGTTCACGATCGGTGCCGGGATGGCACATTCGTATTTTCGCCGTACATGCCTGATGCTGTGTAACGTTGCCGACGGACCGTGTGGAGTGTACGTTATGGCCGCCATACCTACGGTCGTGGTTTGTACATGCGTCCTTTGCATCTCCTGTTTGCTATGGCCCTGTGGTACACTTTGGGACATTTAGCTGCATCATTTTACGTCGCCACGTGCATAGCCACTGAGGAGATGTCGGTACTACTTTGTGGGTACTGCTGTACATACGCCTATGGTTCCTGTACTGTATGCCTACGCTATTATTACACTCCGGCTGTGACATGTCACCTTCATACACAGTTTACACTGGCACACACATTACACACACACAGCGGAACACACGACAACCTCACCTCACACATACACATATTGCCGCCATGGCTGTCAACCTTCTATTGCGGTGGGAACACACACAGTAGTAATGTGAAACACATGGGCATAATGTGGAACACATAGTAATGGCATAGTGACAACTTCAGCTAAGTAGGTCATACGTTGATTATGATATGATGATTTACTTACAGTGAAGAACCTTTACTAACTTACTATGAGTACATTGTATTTACCAGGGTGTCATTTATATACATTCCTAACAATGGTTGTTTGAGACATTTTCAATGTGGAACTTGGAGGAACTGCGAGGAACATGCACTGTTTTACACCCCAGATGAGGTACGTTCCTCATAATGTCGTACACTTCACTGGTATGCTTTCGCTTCGCACCGGCGGTTGGACACAATACCTCGTTGGCGCATCGCCGGTGGCGGCGTGTATCTCCGCACTCATGTCCTATGGATATGACACGCACATATGTAGGGTTGCCACCTTTTCAAATGGCCAAGGTGGGACATTTTTAGTACGTACGTCAGGTTTTGCATGCCAACACATACCCACGGCCAGTACAGAGGACAGCGATTCACTTTTGACGGAATACAAAGCTGTAGCATTACAGTTGCTTATTCTGTTTATTATCATATTTAGATGTTTCTTCTACAAAATAACTGTTTTCTGCAACTGATAGTAATTATGGGAAATGGTTTGTCCTACAATCTCAGGACATTTGCCATTTTGTCATTGTTTTGCAGGACACAACTGCCCAGCGATTGGACTGTCCCTCACAACGTGGGACAGGTGGTGACCCTACACATATCCCGTTACTGTACCGTGGACCGGTGACCATCCCGACAGCGGATATGTATTGCTGCAGGTTAACATTTCCATGGCTGGCGTTACCTGCCCTGCCCACCCTCAGGATGATCGGGTTGTCGGTCACTATGTTTAATATGTGGTGATTGCGCGTCGTACTTAGCTGTGAACGTGCAGGCCTGGGTTCCATAGTACCCGGGTGTACTTTCTAGCTGGGTATGCGTACATATGTTTCTACATGTGTACTGATAATATATTCGGTATCTGTGTATGCAAATGCGTACATGTGTGGTCGACTTGCGCCCGATGGTGGCAGCATATGGCTCGCCGTGTGCTGTTGAACGGCGTCGCGTTGAGGTGTTGGCGTTCCATGCTCTGCTGACTATTGGGTGTGCAGTGTTTGGCGGTGCCTTTGTTGGAGTCACACATACGTCGCATCACGGTACACATTACGGGCGGACATGTTTGTGTGGCGTCCATTTTACTGTGTGTGCAGGTCAGGAGGTGTCAGTCCATGGGGCCTACACTGTCAAAGTATGTGCTATGCGTTCCCTCTTTGCCAGGCGTAGGCATATTGGAGTGCGCCTCTGTCTACCTACTGGGGCTGGCTCAGTGTGTCCGTGGCGCGCGCCCTGTGCCTGTGCTTGCCCTGGCAGTTGTGGCGGGCTTGGTGGCCCTCGGCATTATGTCCCTGCAGCAGCTGTTTCCGCAGAATCATATTGTGTAGCATACAACATACTATGAATATGTGGGCACTTGTGCCTGGAGAGTACTGCAAGGCTCCACGGATGTATCAAGCACGGAACCGTGATTTCAACATCGAACACCGCTCTATGATTATTCTCGTTTGTCGTGTGCCACATTATGGCGTTCTTGCATGTGTGTGTGTGCATTTCTGATGGGTGTCATCAACCACGGCTCCAGTCGCGTAGCCAGCATCCCCACAAGGTGACCTTGTGTGATGTCCCCACTGGCGAATACCTGATACAGCTGTGAGGCATGCCAGATATGGGAGTCGTGGTAGCTTCAGGGCTGCCAGCACACACATCCATGATAATGCCCTGCGCATTGCACCGCGACCTGGCAATTGATGGAGGTATCCCTTGCGGTTTATGTAGCGTCTACCCTGCTCCCCAGGTGGTGACTTGATTTCTATGTGCGTACAGTCTATCGCACCCAGGACCTCCGGTATTGTGCCACCACGGTGGAAGCGGCGCATATTGCTAGCCAACTCCTCCTGAGATGTGGGGAACTTTATGTGCTCATGGGCATGTGGTAACATGGCATCCAGGAACTGGTGTAGTACCCTGGATGCTGATGCCTGTGAGATGCCCATTATGTCCCCGATGGGCCTTTGAAAGGTACCTGTAGCCAGTATTAGCAAGCTCACACATACCTTTGTGTCCACTGTGATGGGCTCCCTCTGTTGTCTCTTGTTCTCAGGCGCGCCGGCACAGCTCCACTATTTGCTGTAACGTGTCCCTGTCCACCCTGTAGCGCTCTACTATCTCCAGGTCTACGCAGCCCTGGTAGGTCACCCTTGGTCTGAACACTCTCCTTCTCCTGTGAGGCCTACGGTGGTTATCGGCACCACCCTCCGCAACTCCGTCTGTCTCTGCCACATACCTATGCATCACGGCCACGGCGGCACCCAGCATATACATGTTAAAGTTCCCGTCTGTTTACACCCTCACGGTCGGCGTTTGGGAAATCGCTGTGTGTTGTGCATTCCCATTTAGTACTGTTGTGCTGTATACCCGGTGATGTCATTGGGTGTGTCTGTGCGGCCGTATCCATGGATTATTTCCGTGGTTTTACGCTTGCAGCTGCAGCGGTACTGCCTGTAGTGTAACATTACAGTTGCCTGCATTGCCTTCGCCTGGCATCTTACATTACTGCATCCTGCACGCACATGGCATATGATGCATTTTATCTGCGGCCGCAGTTATGCTACATCTGTACTTGGCTGTGCTATTTCGGTTCTTTGCTCTTTGCATTTCTACTACATCCCCTATTATCTTTGCTCTCATATGCCTCCCCTTTCCGTTCTGCAGGAGTCTGCATGCAGACTTATCAGCTGCCGGCGTTTGCCCTTCCTGCATTGATTGGTGTTAATTGCTCGTTACGGATACATTTACACTGCTTCCGCATTTCCTCGTATTCTCAGCATTACCTTCCTATATCCCTGGTTGTTGCCGGTGAGGCCGTCACATGACTGGTTTCGGGAGCGTAGTCGTCCTCGTGCACATGCATTTGTGCGCGGATTCGGTACTGTGAGGGGAGCTATTTCCTAACAGGCCAGTCATGATGCTGTAATATGCATTGTCCAGGCCAGCTTTGCTGTCCTCAATATCCTTCCTCCTACAGTGGCACACCCTGTGTGGTTGACATGTATCTGGTGTAGGCCACTCCTCGGTGTAGTACCGCTCGCCATTTGCTCCATCCTTACGCTGGCGCCGTTTTGCGATTCACTATTATCTGCCTCATTTGCATGGAATTGACTACTAATACCTGGTTCGGCGCGGACACCGCCCACTCCTTGACAACCATTGCGCTGGGGTTGCAGCTTTACATACATACTATGGTGTGTGGTGGCTGTGCAGCTGATTTGTGTTCTAATGCTCTTTTCGGACATTATCATATTATTTCATTGCTTTACAACTTCTGTGCACATCCCGGGGGTCTGCTGTTCTTTCTCGTCGTGCCATTTATGTCATTTTTTACATTTTTTGCATATTTTCTTTGGACATTCTCGGTGCCTTTCCACATTGGCATATTGCACCTATATGATACCTGACTTTGACAGCCTTCCGTTACTCCTCGGTATGTTTGGGTAAATGTAAACCGTTTTTGGTTTACATTGCCGTGCTACGCTTCGCCTGCGCCGCCGTGGATCGCTATTGCCCTCATTTGCATGGTGCAATACGCACACAGTGTGTTTTGCATACCTACGCCGGGGCGACGTCGGCGCCGCCCGGTAGTGCACATGGAATTCATTCATACCTGAATCGCTAAGCAGCCATATTTGGCGTTATAACGCCGACGCTATGCTGGCGCCTGGCGCAAGGTTCATGAATCCCGGGGAGTGTATAGGAGCATGTGCATTTAATTGAGAACTTTGACATACATCCAGTAACTATTTAAGATCATGCTCCAATAACAACTAAGCAGGGTAATAATGTAAAGATGACTGGCTCTTCCCCACCCACCTGTTAAAAAGAGAAGAAATTAAAGAATAGGTAGTGGAAATTATTTGAGAGTTATTAGAAATGATAGAAAGTACTCCAGAAGTTATAGTTAGTGAGTGAGATAAAAATGAAAGTGGAGTTTAAAAATAGGATATAAATAAAAGAAAAAGATATTGCTAAGATGTAACAATAATTATTTGGAGGGGCTGACAAAAGTTAAAATATTACAGAGTATGGGGAATCTCACAGAACAAGAAGATGTACAATTACAGGGTGCTAAAGAGAAAATAAGGGAGTACTTGGATAATATGCATGAGTTTTGAAAGAATGCTGTTAAACAACTGTTTTGATAAAAATTCCAGAAAACAAAAACTGTTGGCAGAATGACTTAGGCAACAGAAAGTAAAAAGGGTTGTTGTCAAATGTATGGAGCCTATAACAAGAAAAATAGCCAGAGGTGCTATAGAGGTATAAGAGATATTCCAGAAATTTTATGAACATTTGTATAGATTAGAGAAGTGGGGAAATCAAGAAAAAGTACAAATGGAAATATTTATGGAAGACTTAAATTACTAAGGTTAGAGGTAGATGAGGCTCAACAATTAACAGTCTAGATAGGAGGAGATGAGACAAGAAATGACAATTTATAAACCATTCAGCATGAAAGCCTTGAGGAATAGATGATATTTCTGTAGAAGTTTGGAAGCCAGAAGGGAAGAAATTAATAAAGATCTGGAATTTTTTGTTTAACAGTATTTAAAAAGGAACAGAAGAACCAACATCTTGGAAAAAAGCTATGGTGGCTGTAATACCAAAAGATGATAAAGACCATCAGCTCCACCTTCATATAGGCCCCTTTTACTTTTAAACCATGATTCTAAAGTATTTATGTCTATAATGGCTAAAAGAATGGCAAAGGTAATGCCAACATCAATAGATATGGATTAATGTGGTTTTGTGGAGGGGAGGCAAACATTTGACAACATTAATAGAGCAATGATGATCCAGAGGGCAACAGAATGTAAGAAAATACCACTGTTAGTGAGTCTTAATGCAGGGAAAGCAATCAGCAGAGTAAGATGGGATTTTATGAGTAGGGCACTAGAAACATTTGCATTTTCTGATACAATAATAAGGTTAATTAGGAGGAGAGATGAGGCATCAGAGGCAAAAATTAAAGTGGGAGTGTTCCTTTGTGATATGCTGTGTCTGAACAGGGGGGAACCTCTTTTCCATTTGTTATTTGTGTCATATTTAAAACCATTGGCAACAAAAATAAGAAATTCAGAAATGTAAGGATATAATTGGTATGGTGTTCAAGAAAAGTTGGCTTTATTTGCAGATAATATTATTTTGTACCTGACAGAACCAGAAAAGGACATCTTAGTGTTGTGGTACATTCTGAGGCAGTTATGTGATTTTTTTTTTAAATATAAAATGAATGAAGATAAAACAATGGCTATAGCTATAAACTATGTGCCCACACATGAATTTATTCAGCAATACCTAATACCCATATTTATGGGGATATGATAAAATGATGTATTTAGGAGTACAGGTTAAAAAGGATTCTGTTATGGCAGTTAAGGTTATGTGGGAAAAGACTAAACAACAGATAATACAAAAGGTGAGGAAATGGAAGCTTTTGCCTATGGATATGGATAGCAAAAATCAAGCAGCAAAAATGTTTTAGTCCCTTTAGTTTTATACACAGCTCAGACATATTTTTATAAGCCAGAGAAGATGTTTTTGGATAGTAATTAATAAATAGTTGAAGGATTTTATCTAGGAAGGGAAGATGACAATAGCCAAATGAGATAAGTTGATCCTTCCAATAGAACAAGGAGCTTTAGGATTACTTGATTTGAAGAGATATTTCAGATCCACACAGTAAAGGTTCATATACATAGCGTAAGCAAAAGGCTATAATTCAAAGTGGAAAGGGATGATGATGAAGTGTGCGTGTGTGTGTGTGTGTGTGTGTGTGTGTGTGTGTGTGTGGGGGGTGTAATTCAAGACATAAGGAAAGAGTGAGATTTTGGATTCAGATCCTTAAGGAAAATAACAGTCATACAGAATAGTCCGAATGGAGAGATGATAGAGGTCCAACTGGAGAGATGATAAAATCAACAAAAGGAGAGAATTATTGCTGGAATTGAATTCATCCTCAAGTCTTGGTGAGTACCTTCATGAGGTGGACCCTGTTTTTCACAAAATCTCTGCAAGATGACATTGATATATAAACTATATTTCATATAGCATATATCATGGACAGAAGTAGGTTAAAAAATAAAGAAGATAGCTGGGTGCACAAGTGATAAAAAGTGTCCAATCCTGGTAGGTGCACTGGTACCAGGACTGGAAAAAAATCACAGCGTAGGATCCTCAAAACATGAAAATATTCTTACAATGGGGCTAGGACAGGCCCAGAGGGAGGATGCCCCCCCCCCATTGTAGAAGGAAGTAGCAGTCCACAAAAATCACAAAAACTAATAGGCCAAGAAAGAGCCATACAAATAACAGAGTTATGTATTATTATTATCATGCAAGAAGCCCAGAATTTCCAGACAAAAGATATACGAAAAGATTAAGAGAGAAATTAAAGGAAAAAAATACTTCCACAAGAAAGAGTGTCAGAAGCTTCAAATAAAAATTTGTGTTCATTAATACATTTCCATGAAAAACACTATATAGACCAAGAAACCTTGTGCTGTTTGGAAAAAAAAATTGACTGAAGAAGTGCAAATATTTAAAGAACAAAATTTGGAGACATTTGAAGGGTATAAAAAATGTGGACATGGGAAAGCGAGATCTGATATAGTGTAATACTTATGCAAAGGAGAAAGCCAAATTAATTGACACAAAAAAAGGCAGCCCCAAAGATAGTCACAGAAAAATATAGGCAAAAGCATCCAGATATGGAAAATTTCACAATAAAAAAAAGGTCACAAAGAAGGAACATAGAACAGAAGATTAGTCTAGCAGAAGTTAAAAAAATAGAAGCTGAAGTTATGGAATATTTGCAAAGTGAAGGATTCAGGGTAGAAAGTATAACACATTTCATATCATAGCATGATGGTACAGTTAGTCCCCAAAGTAAGGAGAAACAAGAGGAGAAGGAGACATTTGAAGAAAAAATATGGACAAGGAAAAGAAAAAGAAATTTAATATGGTGCAATGTTTATGGAAAGGATAAAGGAAAACTAATCAATGCAAAAAGAGCAGCACCAAAGATATTTGAAGAGAAATACAGGCTAAGACATCTGGCTATGGAAAATGTTATAATACAAAAAAAATAAGACAGCAAAGTGGAAAAGTAGAAAGGAGGATTAGTAATGGAGAAGTTAAAGACATAGAAAGTGAGGTTATGGATTACATACAGAGTGAAGGAGTTAGTGTAGAAAATTAAACTCAGATAACAGCACAATAGGATAGATCAAAGGACACCCAAATTCAGGAGAAACCAGTGGAGCAGGAAGCATCTAATCAATTGCCATATGAAGATATTTTGGAACCTCCCATAGGAAACCAGAACAAAGCTTCATTTGGAGCTCTACAGCAAGGGAAAGAACAGGAAACTGTGGAAACTCTGACATAGTCAATGTTGTAGAGTGATAGGCCAGTGAGTTCCTGTATGAAAGAGCAATGGATGACACAAGATGAAACTGAAGACAACATGGCATAGGAAGAAGCTCTGAAACATTCTATAGAATATCCACAGGAAATGGCAAACAAAGAATATGCCCTCAGTTTAGAAGAAAATGATCTAAGAGAAGAGCTACTTGATTTAATAGAGACAGACATATTAAGATCAATGAAAGAAATAGACTGCATGAGGTCAATAAAACCCCAAAAGTTAGAAGTTTGGCAAAACAAATGAACACAGTAATTAGGACTGTCCTTAGAGATCCCTGCAATATAACAGAAGTAAATATGATGCATTACCGTGCAGCCACATTAATAACAGATAAAGTCTTACCACAAGAACACAGGGTATTAAGGGAAAGGACAGGGAGAAATTGAATGCCATCATGGAAGTATCAAATAGAGAAAACTATAAAACAATTAAGACAAGAAGTGTCACTGTTAGAAGAGTATAGAAGAGGGAACAGATCAACAAAAATACTCAGAAAGATAGACATGATAAAAGCAATGCGAAGTATTATAATGGATCAGCATTTATCATGTACTATCACAAATAATAAATTAAAAATATCAGCACAGGAAGAAAAACTTAGAAGATACACAGATAAATATAAAGGAAAAGTACAAAATAATGAACTTATTGATGACTCAAAACATTTTATAGAGAATTGGGAAACAAGGTAAAATAAATTGAAAGATCACTAAAAAAAGAAGAAATAGATACATTTTGGAGAAATATTTTTGAAAATTCTGTGGAACATAACAAAGATGCTGAATGGACAGAAGTAATTAAAGAAAGAATAAAGTTCAAATGTACAGGATATGAAATGGGATGAAGTAATGGCCAGAGAAATTGAAACAAGGTTAAGAAAAGTCTCTAATTGGCAAACCACAGGCCCAGATGCAGTGCCTAACTTCTGGTTAAAAGTATTAACATCTTTGCATGAAGAATTAGCCATGTGTAAGAACTATTTATATGCGCACTCCAAACAGACACCAGCCTGGCTAACAACAGGAAAAGCAATGCTCCTACTTAAGAGTGAATCTGCAAGCTACCCTAAAAATTATAGACCAATAACTTGCCTTCCCATGACATATAAACTATACACGGGAATTGATGCCAACAGAGTTTATAATCATGTAAAATAAAACTCAGTTATGGCAATAGAACAAAAGGGTATCAAAAGAAAGTCATATGGAACAAAGGATCATGTGTTAAATAAAGTCATGGAGAACTGTAAAAAGGTGGAGAATCTAAATATGGCATGGATAGACTACAAAAATTCATTTGAGAGTATCCCACATTCATGGATAGAAGAGTACTAATAAATGTATAAGATACACTCTGCACAGATAAACTACATCACAGTGACAATGAAACACTGGCAAACCACTCTGCAGTTAAGCCATGATAAAGGACAAAGTATTATTCCAGGGATAAAAATCCAAAGGGGGATATTCCAGGGTGACTCTGTCACCGCTGCTGTTTTGCCTTGCCCATAACCCATTAAGCTGTCTGCTTAACAGATTAGGTCATGGCTATAATTTGGCTCCCAGAAAGCAAAAACATGTAAAGACTTCTCATCTTCTCTTTGTGGATGATTTAAAACTGTATAGCTCATCAGATGAGGAACTGAAAGCACAAGTGCAAGTAGTCAAAACGTCTTCAGATGATATAAGAAAGTCATTTGGTCTTGATAAATGTGCAAAAGCAACTTTTAAGCAGGAAAGTTGCAGCACCAAGAAAACGTCAGTTTGAGAAAAGAATGTAATATAAAAGAACTTGAGCAAGAGGGATTGTATAATATTTGGGAATTGATCAAGGATTAACAATAAAACATGAACAAATGTGAATAAAACTCAGTAAGGAATATTTTAAAAGACTTAAATTAATCCTGAAAACAGAGTTGAGATCTAGAAACAAAGTTCAAGCTATAAACCAACTTGCTGTCCTAAGTTACAGTTTTGGAGTGATTGACTGCCCCAAAAGGTGTTGGATAGATTAGACAGGAAAATAAGAAGGATGCTTCATGTTCATCAAATAATTTATAAAAATCAGTGCATACCAGGATTATATATTCCTGAGGAGGTATGGGCCTCCTTGAAATTGATTACATGTATAGATCTGCAATCATGGGACTCCATATCTGCTGACCTCACAAGACCCAAACATAGTGAAAGTTTTGAAACATGAGGAGAATAAATCTAAAATGATTTATCTTCTTAGTCTAGCAGAAGCATAAGTCAAGCGGGAATCAATCAAACCGGAAGCAGATAAAAATCAAGCAGCAACTGAATGTGCCAAAAAACAAAAGAGAGAATATAAGGTGAAGGATCAGATGAGAAGGCATGAAATGTGGAAAATGCATAAATATAGTTGCAAAAATCAAACCATGTTGATCAGATGAATGCAGATTAAGGAGAATT
>NC_056744.1:266276184-266313018 GCF_019279795.1 Protopterus annectens | reverse complement strand
GAAAGTCCATGCCTGCGGTCCCTGCAGCTATACCAATTTTTCCCAAACAAACTGGGTTAACTGAACCAACATGGTGCTACACATGTAACCACCATGCATACCGTGTACACTAAACAATGAATGCTGCACCTGCACTACATGGTATGTCTGCTGCATGATGTCAGTGCACCACCCACGTCACATACGCACTCCGTCACCTGCCATACACAACCACCGCAACATACACATCGCTGCATTATGCGGACACAGGTATCACATACACCTCTCACTAACTTGTCCACCCTGTGCATCAGAATATGTTTGCATAACCATGCACCGATGGTGTAGCTCACGGTTCTGCGGCAGAGGCTTCATCATATGCACAGGGTGATATGTGTGCCACGGGCATAGGCTGTACCAATGGATGACATCATGTGTGTGTGCAAGGGCCTGTGCATTTACTGGGCATGACTGTACAGAATGCATGTGGATGTGGTGGAGCCCTACAGTTGTGTCTGCTGTGTGTGGGTATGTGTGTACACAGTTCAGTCATCTGTGATGCCTACACGGGGTATACTTGGCAGCCCCAGACTGTACAGTGCAGGTGGTACGGCTCACTGTGTCCGCCTGCGGCAACGTGACCCGTGCCTGCCTGGGGTCGCACGGGCACTACCGGGTGGAGGTATAGAGTGGTCACTGTCCGATGACACATGTCCGCTGGAAATGTGTCCACGCTGGGACCATCCAGGGCCACGTCCACGTGGCCTGCTGTGTCCTGGTGTGGTTGGTGTAGCAGCAGCTGCACTGCTGCTGCTACCAGCACTGTGTGGGTGGACATGGGAGGTGGCACGCACACGTCGACCTGCACTTGGTGGTGTTGCTGGCCTACGCCCACGCGTCTACCTCACCCCTACCAGGTGTTCCAGCACGGACAGCTCACGCTCACGGATGGCCATGCCTCGGTCGAGGATCCCAGCCATCTCACCCAATCTCCTATCCAGAACATCGGCAAGCTGCTGTTGGGCATTCGCCAATGACTGGATGTTCTCATTTAAGGAACGGATTGCAGACCTCTGCAGCCTCTGCCCTTCCTGGTTCTGCCGTTCGGCACGTGCCTGCGCCGCCATTACAGTCTGAAACATGCATCTGGTTATACCAGCTGCTGCACCCTGTACGGCAGGTGAATGTCTAGCAGTGCTCCTCCTACGAGCAGCACCTGCCACATGCCTGTGTGGCACTTCACCAGTCATTACACTAGCAACATGGTGTGTACCCGCACCTTCTGCAGCCACCACACATTCCTGCTCGGTGTCAACAGATGCTGACTGTCCGTCATCTATGGGCAACGGTGTTGTGGTATGTGTCGGCATCTGAACCGTGTGCGGGGATGAAAGGGACATAAGTGTGATGTTCTCCAATGGCACAGTGTCTGCCCGTGACAACCCTGCCTGTGCCTCATGCACATGGTCATCACCGCTAGTATCTGTGGGGACACTAGCATCAGATGGACCGCAGGAGGGGAATGCACCTACAGCACCTGTGAATACAAAGACATACCGTAAGTTACATTACACACACGCAGACACACACACAGACACACACACACACACACACACACACACACACACACATGCGACACACACACTGACATACACACGCGAACACACACACATGCAGACACATCATGCATGTGATATTGCAGGTGGCATGCAGCATTCCCACACCACAGCCCAGTGAATGCAGCCCAGACATTAATAGTGGCAGTATGCATACTGCCCGGGAGTGCACACTACACATCATCAGGCAGGTGTCTTTTAGTAAGCTTGCAGTACACACATTCATGGTAGTTTGCATGCATCACCGTGATACACTGTGTGGCCACGAGCGGGTTAACAGTACACATGGCTGGCGTCAGTATGTCATGTACGCCACAAACATGTGCGGTATCATGTGGACATGTGACAATGGTGTCCCACCACATGCACCACATCACAACGGATGTCACAGTGCAGTGTTATGTGTACAGTCTACAGATAGAATGCATGTGTAACAAGGATGTCTGTGCAGGTATGTTTGGTGTGAGCTGTGTACATAGCTGTACAGTGGGGAGTACGGGCACTGTGCCACTGCACGGCAGCAGGACACAGGTATGTTTCTGTGCAATGCGTGACCTGGACGCATTGCATTGCCATGTCTGCAAGTCAGTTCTGCTGTTCAACAGCATGTATATGGTAGACATTGGTGGCACCTCTAGTGGCTGCAGACAGGCATTCCATTTCTCTGGTGTACCACATCGGATGTCCAGGGGGTCCACTACAGTGATGAGCCCACTATGTGTGGACAGGGTGTAACGGTGACTACCCACTGCGGATGTACTGTGTGGCAACATGCCTGTAGGTCTCACCCATGGCCATGTTTGTCTGGTTCATCGACAAATGTGTGTGATGGTCATCGTGCACACAGCCCTGTGGTGACCCATGTGACATACAACCGTAGTAGTCTGAGGTGTCACATTCCCTAAGGCTATGCAGACATTGTGGATGTCTGCTATGTCGTGCATAGGTCATGTCATAGTGTGACAATGTTGCAGACAGACATCCACGTGCATGGGACATGTCATGTGCCATGTCACAACGTGTGAACCAAATGCAGGGGCATAGGTCACAGTGGTAACACCTGTGTTCTGGCCAGATCACAGCTCACTATGTGGTACTGTGTGCATACGCAACAGAGAGTACACTGTACACCACAGGTTACATGCTGGCTGTGTTGTCATACTGTATATTGCACCTCGGACAGTTGCTACTGCCATGTGCTGACAGCAACCCACACTTCCCTAGTATGGACTCCCATGTACCCACACATGCTTGGCCATGCACTACACATAGCTGGGTGACACATTACACAACACATACCATACCTACACTACCCTCGGCATGCACCATACCTCCATGTGTCTGTGCGTTAAACCTACGGATATCCCCCCTCTGGTACATGAACATATATGCTTCGCGGCCCTGCTAGCCACACCCTGGACACACACCCATCACAGCATACATGGTACATGTGCTCAACAGCCGGTACTACTGACATCTGCTGACAGGGGTGGTTAATGGCATGGCACCCCGGCAGCTGGACAGTATATGTGACTATGCTGACACATATCACAGTGCACTTCCGCTACATGTATGCAATGGTAGGGACCATGCTATTCCACACAGAGACATGGCAGTATTGGCCTTTTCACAGACGCCACGGTGGTATTCATGTTCCATGCACATGTGCTGTATGGGCACATGTGCAGGCTGTTGCACGGTGGGTATATTCAAATGTGTGGGGTGCATCACTTGACAGTCATGGTGGGTCCTCGTGGTCCATCACATGCTCCACAGCTAGCTACCTACACATGACCACCGTACATTGCAGTGTGGGCCCTCACGCAGTGTGGTGGTATGTCTGTGTTGTTTGGCTACATCCACATTCGATGTAGCATACAACAGTCACCCAGGCATTGCCAACTGAGATGTTGTTGGCAACATGCCAGCCAATGGGGTACCTACCAACAATACACACTCTCACTCACTACAGAGTTCCAATCCATACATGGACATCGCATTGTCCCTGTGGACACATGCATGGTACTGCCATGCACACGTTATGTCCTAGGACACTGTCCCAATGTCAACTCCAATCTCCATAGCTGTTATGTCCCGCCAACCTGGTTGTTATGTGTCTCTGCAGCAGCCCACTGAATTAACTGCTAGCCTATTCATGGACGTTGTGTACGTTGACCACCACACTACCACATCTATCACACTACACATGGGTGGTACTGCATTGCACATGTGGGACTGCATTCGTACACCCATGACTGGACCATCCAGTATGGCACTGGGGCACATCCTCACATCCGTGCTTCACACACTCATTGGTGACCTCCATGCCTTTACTGGCACCCTTGTTGGGCCTCTGTGTGCCACAGCACGCCACATCCACATGCTGGCTACTTGTCATACCATTGCATGGGTGATTGGTGTGGTACAGAGGGTAACAGATCAGACATTATCCCCACATTGCCCTTCAGCACCATTCCACATTCTGGTATTACCAATGTACACATCCACCATCACATCATACCCTGTGTCTCAGGATGTTAGGCTATATGACTCCTGGACAGGTCACACAGTGGTGCAAGCATATCATGCTACCTACTACATGTCAGGTACATGTGGCATTACACAGTCCTCAGTCATGTGGCCCCTCATGTTCACTATTTGCTTACATACACAACATGCTGTCACAGAGTACTGTCCATGCCTACATATCCCACATCTACATACCTGGCAGCATTCTAGCTCCACCAGCTCATACTGCTAAAACCATACAGGTGTCGGTGTGGCAGATATATCGTGTAGATGTCATTGCGCCGGATACATCACACATGGTGCATACACATCACCTTTGCATAGCGACAGTCATCCACTGGGTATCACATGGATATTGTCCCCATACATGCATATCACATTGTACATGGTTGCTGTACACACACATGCCCCACATGGTGCTGTGGTTGCCATATTCCACTGTGGCGTGGGTACACATCTGCAGGGCCACACATATCTGTACTGTGTGTGTTGCTGGTACATTGGTAGCCTTTGTACCTGTGCCATACGCACATCTACACACGGGCAGGGTTACAATAACACATTCGTGGTGTACCTTCCACAACGGCTACAACTTTACATGGCACGGTATAGTCATGCCATGATGTGTACCAGGCTCAGACAGTTTACATATGCAGATGACAGACGGGGAACACATCTGTACTCATCTGCATACCACTTACACAGGGGTGTCATCTACTCTGACATGGGCCATGTCCTCCGCATTAGTGATGCATGTAGTACTCCTACATGGTGTTTGCAGTGGGCGGGGTGAATGAAGCGCTCCTACATATGTGCACACATGCCACGTTGCTTAGCCTGGGCTTCTGTGTTACCACCGCAGACTAGACACACACCATGCTGTGGAACATAGGTCCTGTGCATATCCCACAGGGACACACTGTGGCGCTGGTCATGTGGTAGCTCCCTTGCTGATAGGGTGACACATAGACATGGTACCACCACAGCGGCAGTACTGTGTAGACATGCAGTTGACATCCACCTCTGCTGTTCAGTGGACACTACCATGGGGAGGTGACACTACTGTGTACATTGCACATGTGTTTACACATGGACCTGCCGGACGTCATTGTTGCACACATTGCACCTGCTACAGATCGTTTGGACATGGTTACTTGGTGTTCCTTCCATTTCGGGTGGCTATTCTGCTACTACTCTGTCCCATATGTGCAGGCCATACATATCCTGTTAGTGTACAAAACACTAGGCCATACCTCCTTTATGCATGCTATGCCTGTGATACTGTGTATGATGTCTGAACATATCCATCATGACAGCTTTACATTACACATACTTGACATAGTAACCCCTACTGCGAGGCATACATGCACGTCGTGCACACATTACGTATGACATCGACGGTATATGCCCATACACATGTGTGCTGTGACAGTATACATACATGTCCTATCCCCTGCTGTGGCACTTCCTTGTTGGACATCCACTGCCAGCATCGGCATGGGTGGTGGCATTGTTCTGTGTTTTGCCCCCCTATGGCAGCCCTTGGGTTATCCCGGCTGTGTACATGATGTCCCACTGCTGTGCACACGGTGTCCACAGTCGTTGGTATGCTCAGCGGGTTAGCACTACATAACCACCTTTCACCACTCTCTGCTTTATGGACAGGTATCTTTACTTACAAACACCGTTCACATACAGTGCAGCTTCGTCATACATATCATGCGTTACACACTAATACATCTCGTGGGTTCTACATACCTTTCCTGTGTTGACTTCCGTATTCCGTTCGAGTCTCGCTAGATACTTTATTCTCACTCGAGCCGTTTGGTTGTATTTGTTCGGTATGAACATACAGTTTGAATTTCCTAGGAGTCTTCCTTATATCCGTTGTCACCTGCGACATGTGGGTTCATCACACCAATAGCTGTTCCTCTGTGTACTTATGCGCATATCACCTGTGCATCTCCTCCATTCGTACAGTACGTGTCGGAACTAGGGCATGGTTCATTCCTCGGCTGGGCATTGGTTATTTGCACTACCTTCATGGGGATGGTATGTATTGTGTTATGTTATGTGTGACTGCAGCCGCTATGTGTGGCGTCAGGTACATTTCGCTGTGGTGTTAGCCGTGGATTGTGTGTGTTGGGTATGGTATTATGTTCGACATGTGGGTGTCCCTGTCCTGGCGGCGTCTGTCGATGGCGTTTTGCATTCGGATGTGTAACATAGCTCTTGTATTCCTTTACACAACGGATGCAGGTATGCATCCACTGCTGATAGTGTTTCCCACGCGAGATGTTGTGGTTATGCTGCTGTCATTGACTGCCTGTATGCTTTTGCTGCTATTGTGGCTTGTATCCCTTTGATATGTGCGATGGGGTATATCGGCGGATGTGGGTGACGGGTACGGGTTGTGGGCCTTGCATTTATACATACACGGTATGCTTGTGTGTGTGCTCCATCCCTGCCTGGGGAGCTGCAAGTTACCTGTCCGTTGTTCTAGGAGTGTAGGTTTTGTTTATGTCGTCTGGTGTCGGTATCGCCTGCATGTGTGCTTCCTGCATGTATTCCTCTGTCACATCGGTAGTATATCTGCGGCTGTTTGTACGTGCCGACTATCCCTTGGCATTTTGTCACGGATATTTACAGTCATTGTGGTCCTGTACTTGGGACGGCCTGTGTGCTACCGGTTGCCACCTATTCGGGTGGCGATTGCTTGTTTAACACTCGTAGAACACACAGCGATGTTTACGGGACGATACGTGGCCATGATCGGTGCCGGGGTGGCACATGCGTATTTCCGCGGTACATGACTATTGCTGTGTAACGTTGCCGACGTATCGTTTTGAAATTAACATATCGGTGCCATACATACGGTCATGGTTTGTACATGCGTCCTTTGCATCTCATGTTGGCTATACTCCTGTGGTACATTCTGGGACATTTTCGCTTGCATCATTTTACGCCACCACGCCTAGCCAGCGAGGAGCTCTCAGTACTACTTTGTGGGTACTGCTGTACATACGCCTGTGGTTCCTATACTGTATGCCTACACATGTTATTCCACTCCGCCTGTCACATGTCACCTACATACACATTGTACAGTGGCACACACATTACACTCGCACAGCGGAACACACAACACCCTCACCTCACACATACACATACTGCCGCTGTCGCAGGGACGGTTGCACACAGTACCTACGTTGCCCGCATCACCGGCGGCGGTGTCTACCTCCGCTCTCATATCCTAAGAATATTACCCGCACATGTCCTGTTACTGTACCGTGGCCTGCCGATAATCCCAACTCGCGAATATGCATTTAGGTAGTTTGACCTTTCCATGGGTGGCGTTCCCTGTTCTGTCCACCCTCCCGGATACTCGGGTTGTCGTTCACTATGTTTACTATGTTAGAGATTTTGCGTCTTACTTCTCTGTCACCTTGCATCCCTGTGATTCCCTGTTTTACCTGTTGTACTTTATATCTGTGTATGTGTACATTTATTTCTACGTGTGTAATGATATCTATCTCCATATTTGTGTATGCACATATGTACATATGTATACACCTTGCGGTGAATGTGGCAGCATACGGCTACGCCGTCTGCTGTAGGACCCGCGTACAGTTGAGGTGTTGGCGTTCCATGCTCCGCTGGCTGTTGGGTGTGCAGTATTTGGGTGCTACCTATGTTGGAGTCACACATGGGACCGCCCATACGGTACACATTATGGGCGGCCATGTTTGTGTGCCGTCCATTTCACTGTGTGTGCAGGTAGGGAGGTGTCAGTCCATGGGGCCTACGCTGTCAGAGTATGTGCTATATGTTCCCTCTTTGCCAAGGCATAGGCATATTGTGTATGCCTCCGTCTGCCTACTGGGGCTGGCACAGTGTGTTCATGGCGCTGAACGCTCTGTGCCTGTGCTTGCCTTGGCAGTTGTGGCAGGCTTGGTGGCCCTACACCATTATGTCCCTGCAGCAGCTGTTTCCGCAGGATCATATTATGTAGCATGGCACATACTATGAATATGTGGGCACATGTGCCTGGAGAGTACTGCAGGGCTCCACCGGATGTATCCAAGCACCGGAACCGTGATTTCAACATCCCAAACACACGCTCTATGATTATTCTGGTTTGTGCGTGTGCCTCATTATGGCGTTCTTGCATGTGTGTGTGTGCATTTCTGATGGGTGTCATCATCCACGGCTCCAGTGCATAGCCAGCATCCCCCACAAGGTGACCTTGTGTGATGTCCCCCCTGGCGAATACCTGATACAGCTGTGAGACATGCCAGATATGGGAGTCGTGGTAGCTTCCAGGGCTGCCAGCACACACATCCATGATAATGCCCTGCGCATTGCACATGACCTGGCAATTGATGGAGGGGAATCCCTTGCGGTTTATGTAGCATCTACCCTGCTCCCCGGGTGGTGACTTGATTTCTATGTGCGTACAGTCTATCGCACCCAGTACCTCCGGGTATTGTGCCACACGGTGGAAGTGGCGATATTGCTAGCCAACTCCTCCTGAGATCTGGGGAAGTATATATACTCATGGGCATGTCGTAACATGGCATCCAGAAACTGGTGTAGTACCCTGGATGCTGATGCCTGTGAGATGCCCATTATATCCCCTGTTGGCCTTTGATAGGTACCTGTTGCCAGTATTCGCAAGCTTACACATACCTTTGTGTCCACTGGGATGGGCTCCCCTCTGTTGTCTCTTGTTCTCAGGCATGGCCGGCACAGCTCCACTATTTGCTGTAACGTGTCCCTGTCCACCCTGTAACACTCTACTATCTCCAGGTCTTGCAGCCCCTGGTAGGTTACCCTTGGTCTGAACACTCTCCTTCTCCTCTGAGGCCTACGGTAGTTGTCGGCACCCTCCTCCACAACTCCGTCTGTCTCTGACACATGCCGATGCATCACGGCCACGGCAGCACCCAACATATACATTTTAAAAGTTCCCCGTGTGTTTACACCCTAAGGTGAAGCATTTGGGAATACGCGCTGTGTGTTGTGTGCATTCACACTTTATAGTGTTGTGCTGTACACCCGGTGATGTCATTGGGTGTGTCTGTGCAGCCGTATCTGTGGGTTATCTTCCGTGTTTTACCGTTGGCACTGCAACGCTATTGCCTTTGGTGTTACATTACACTTGCCTGCATTGGTTTAGCTTTACACCTTACCTTACTGTTTCTGCACGTTGCACCTACTATTTCCTGGAGTGCATCCTGCAGGCACATGGCATATCATGCATTTTGTCTGCCGCCGCCATTATGCTACCTCTCTACTTGGCTGTGCTGTATCGGTTCTTTGCTTTTTGCAATTCTGCTACATCCCCTACTTTCTTTGCATTCATATGCCTCCCCTTTCCCGTTTTGCGGGATTCTGCATGCAGAGTTGTCAGCTGCTGCCAATTGCCCTTCGTGGGTTGATTGGTGTTGATTGCTCATTACGACTCCAATTACACTGCTTCTGCATTTCCTCCTATTCTCTGCATCACCTTCCTGTATCCGTGGTTGTTGACGGGGCGGCCGTCACATGACTGGGTTGGGGAACGTAGTCATTCTCGTGCACATGCATCTGTGCGCGCATTGTGTACTCTCAGCGCATCTATTTCCTCACACGCCGGTCCTGATGCTGTGATGTGCATTGTACAGCCCATGTTTGCTGGCCTCCAATGTGCTTCCTCCTACAGTGGCACACCCCTCTACGATTGACATGTATTCCCTCTAGGCCACTCCTCGGTGTATTACAGCTGCACCGTTTGATGCAGCCTTACGCCGGCGGGGGTTTTGCGATTCAGTATTATCTGCCTCATTTGCATGGCATTGACTAGTAATACATGGTTACGGCGCCGGACACTGGCGCCACTCCTTGGCAACCCTTGGGCTGTGGTTGTGGCTTTCCATGCATACTATGGTGTGTTGTGGCTGTGAAGCTGATGTGTATTATACTGCTCTTTTATGACATTGTCATATTATTTCATTGTTCCGCACCTTCCGCGGACATGTCCTGGGGTTCTGCTGTGGTTTCTGCGTACATACCATTTATGTCATTATTTACATTTTCTGCATGTTTTCTTTTGACATTCTCGTGTCTTTCGCCATTGGCATGTTGCACCAGTATGACACCTGACATTGACAGCCTTCCGTTACTCCTATGTCATGTTTGGATATATGTAAACCGTTTTTTTTTGGTTTACATTGCCGTGCCCTTATGCTACGCCTGCGCCACTTCGTGAATCGCTACATGCCTTCATTTGCATGGTGCAACACCGCACATGGGGTGTTTAACATACCTACGCTGGAGGCGGCGCAACTCAGGCATACGCCGGTACTGCACGTGGGATTGGATCGTACCTGAATCACTCGGCGGCCATGTCTGGCATTGTGGCACCTACGCCATGCGTGCGCCTGGCGCAAGGTTCATGAATTCCGGGGTAAGTGTGTCAAAGAAAAGGTGAAGAGAAAGTGTCCACCTAAAACATCTTGACTAAAAAAATGTATATGTGTGTGCATGTGTATGTTAAATGTAGAAGAAACTGTTAGTAAGTATAATACATTATGATACATATTTCAACTAACGTAGATGACTAATAAGATAAACAATATTGTTAAGAACAATTAAAACAGTGTTATTAAAAACGATTGTCTTATAAAAAAGCAAGTCACCTAAGTAAACTTCTTAACTTAAAGATGCATACTAAAGAAGTGACTTCATTTAAGCCAGGTAGAGTATATGAATTTAACCTAAGTTGCCAAAACAATTCATGTTTCTCCAATATCAATTGGTAAGGTCCACCATTTCCATCTAAAGCTACCTGGTCTATAACTTTGAACAAATATGAATGAGAGGGGTGCTCACTACAGTGTCTAGCCAGAGCATTAGTGGTGCGTTTTTTTTTAATGTGGTAAACATGTTCATAAATCCTATCATTTAGCTTCCTGTCCGTTTTTCCTATGTAAAATGCTGAACACATCTGACAGGAAGCTAAGTACACCACAGATTTGGAATTACAGTTGTACCTACCTCTGGCTTTATATTCATGCTGGTTTACTGTGAAACTAAACCCTGTAGTAATGTACCTACAGTAGTTACATGCTTCACATTTATAAGTTCCTCTGGTCCTAAGAGGTTTCGGACTATTGTTTTCTATAATGTTTTTCAGGTTTCTACCCTTCTTAAAAATAATGACCAGGTAATCACCTAATTTCTGTATTGTGTCCCTCTCAAAGGTCAATAAAAAACAATTCCTTTTGAAAATGTTTTTAATTAAGTTTGCCTCCAAACCAAAGGGTGCAATGAAACTTCTCGTAAAACTCACTATTTCCTTAACCGTGGAACATTTCTCTGGTGGAATAATGCTAGTCTTAGTTAGGGCCATACCATCCGACCTTTCTCCCAAGTTAAAATCTTTTACCTCAGTAATATGTTCCCTCTTAGTGAGACTTTGACTGAAAGAACCTGCCAACCTTTTGAAGTGGACTTCACTTACTAGCTCATCAATCATCTTCCCTGGGTAACCTCGACTCATGAACATATGTTTCAACAAGATACATTCATCTTCAAAGGAAGTATCCTCAGTTGTCATCCTGGCAGCTCTTACCAGCTGTCCTTTGAGGAAAGACCTACTCTGATGGAACGGGTGACAACTGGACTTGTGCAACAATGTGTTCAAGTACGTAGGCTTTCTGTATATTTTAGCCAAGTACCCTTCACCTACAGGATCCCTCTTTAATTCTATATCTAAATAGTTAATGATGTTCTCTCCATAGCTGAAGGTGAATTTCAAAAAAGGTGTACTATTGTTCAAAGTTTCCACAAATAGTCATGCGTCATCCTCACTACCCGCAAACATGATAAAAATATCATCCAGAAACCTGTTGTAAAGTTTTACCTTCTTGTAAATTTTCTTCATGAAAATAAACTCACTTTCCCATTGAGCTAGGAACAGATTGGCATAGCTCGCCCCACATGGCGAACCCATAGCTACACCTACCACTTGTTTGTATATGTTGCCATTAAAACTAACAAAGTTGTTATTTAAAATAATATCTAGCAACTCCTGGATTAACCTTATCTCATTACTCTCAGCCTCATAAAATAATTTCTTGGTAATGTATTCAATTCCTACCTCATGAGGGATAGAAAAGTAAAGATCAACAATATCTACTGTTAAGAAAGAAATGTTCTTATGATAAACAAAATTCTCTAAACTTTTCAAAAAGGCCCAGGAGTCTTTGCAAATTTGTTCTTCTCTGGCTACATACTTTTTTAACAAGTGGTCTACATATTTAGAACATGCATAAGTAATGAACAACCTTGCATTCACTAAAGCTCTCATCGGGGGATCATTGACATTTTTATGGAGCTTAGGTAATCCAAACCGGTTTGGTATTCTTGGTATCAAAATCACTAAATAATTGTACACCTCAACACTGATCAAACCTTCAATCAGTAAGTCTCTAAAAAATATCCATTATAAAGTGTTTACTTATTTATTTATTTGTTTATTTATTTATTCATTATTGTTATATACAGATTGCTGCTTTAATAAGATTGCTTCTTTAGTAAGAAAAGTATAATTTTGGTTTAACATTTTCTATTCAGAATTTTTGTTTAGTGTCAAGTCTGTAACAGGATTTTTATGTTCTCTAATTGATTGATTCTTTGAGTAATTAGGGTAATGAGTTGATTGTTAATGTTGCCACCCTTTTAGTTTTAAAAGGAGTGCTTTGTTGTACCTTGTTGTCTGAAGAAGTTTTCCATCAGTGTTGATGAAAAGCACTTTACAATAAACTGCAGTGAGTGGTTCAAGTTAGATCGGAGCCTGTGTTTTGTTTCATTTTCTAAAGTTTTTTTGTCATTTTTCTGGGTTTACAAGTTTTTGGCATCATGGCTACCGATAATAGCTTGAACACTTCCACTGAGTTTCCGGTCCAGTTATCAACAAATTCGGTTGCTGGTAGAAATGACATTGGTAACCTGACCCAACTAATGCACCTTATGAATGAAAGGCTTGACACTCTATCTTTGCGCATGAGCAATTTATATCAACCAAGCGCTGTAGTAAGACCGAAAGTCCCTGCAGCTTTGAACACTACAATAGGGTTTTCAAATGGTTCGAGTTCTCAAAACAACATAAATTGTGGAGTGGGATTAAATAGATCAAACACATCGTCTAGCAACATTCCTGCTGGGATTAATAGCACTGGCGAACTTGTTGGATGTTTTAAAACTACAACCGTGTCCTCCTTGGGGCTTATTGGGCTTCCTAATGTTTCTGAGTGGTTAAAAGCATAGCCGTTTTTTGGAGGTAACAGTACCAATGTGCTTGGTGAACGCCCGGCTGAAGGAGGTGAGTCATTGGCAGTTAAATTACAAGAAACTGATCAGAAAATGTTTAAGCTAAAGAAATTACAACTGGAAATCAAGTATTTTGATGAATGTAAAAAACAAGGTGTAGTTCAGAAGGGTTTATGGTCTTGGCAGTACCCTTCTGGTTTGGAAGCGGGGACTGACTTTTACAATGAGTTGATAGACCTTTTTAACAAGCACAGTACTGAACTAATGGATACTATGTGCAAGCATTATTCTATTACCATAGACTGCTTATCTAAAGATATTACAGAGTTGAACCAGGCCATAAAAACACACCCTGATTTTGTAAGGTACCACTACGACTATAAGAGGGTGTTTTCCTCAATTGAACAACAGTTGAGTGAAAATGCTGAAGTGAAATTAAAAAAGTTAAGGAGAGACATAAGTGACTATAAGAATGGGGTGGCTTGCCTGAAACCACCACCTTCTCAGGGTAAAAATATTTTTGGTCACCCAATTACTCAGAATGTTAACCATAACAGCATGGACACCAATTCTGTTGTTAAGCTGCCCATAGGGGTAGGCCCAGGGGTTAACAATCTTGATTTCTTTGAAGGTAATTGGAGTGACAATATCACGCAAAGCCACCTGGTCAACAATAGAGACAGTAACTGCCAATTTAATGGTAATGAACTGAATAATTATTTTTCCAACCGAGGCCAAAACCACCAATGGAGGTACAACATGAGGGGCAGAAAAGAGAACCATAAATTCAACAAGTAACCAGTGATCCAGTTGAGTTGTTGAATCGAAGTAGTGACTTTAAAGTGTACACTTTTTCTAGTTTTACCTTCGACCTTGAAATGTGTGAGCTTTTCAGTAAGGGGTTGACTTTTGTACCCGCTGACCATTTTAATTTGGCAGGGGTTCTGATAGACTTAAAACTTTACATTCGGAAGCTGAACTTGGCTCTAATATTTGGTGACAAAGTTGTCAATGTTGGTCCTTTAAGGGTGGTTAGTACTTACAACCCACCTATTTGTCTTTCCTTATCTTTGTTTGAACATATGTGCGAGTTCAATTTAAGAAACTTACATAAGGGTGTTAATAAACATGTCACGGTGAACATTACCAAAAATGAGGCTGAAGCCCACAGCTCCGTTAAATCTTTACTAGTCCAAATTTTGAAACCAGACAACGGTGGTGGACTGGTGATTATGAACAATGATGACTATGAGACTAGAATGTTGGGAGTGTTTGACGGTGACATTTATGTAAAATCTAGTTTCAGTGAAATGAACACTGCACACAACAGAGTTTTTTTCCTTTTTTAGAGACTTACTGATTGAAGGTTTGACCAGTGTTGAGGTGTACAATTATTTAGTGATTTTGAAACCAAGAATAGCAAACCTGTTTGGATTACCTAAGCTCCATAAAAATGTCAATGATTCCCCCGATGAGAGCTTTAGTGAATGCAAGGTCGTCCATTACTTATGCATGTTCTAAATATGTAGACCACTTTTTAAAAAAGTATGTAGCCAGAGAAGAACAAATTTGCAAAGACTCCTGTGCCATTTTGAAAAGTTTAGAGAATTTTGTTTATCAAAAGAACATTTTCTTCTTAACAATAGATGTTGTTGATCTTTACATTTCTATCCCTCATGAGGTAGGAATTGAATACATTATCAAGAAATTGTTATTTTATGAGGCTGAGAGTAATGAGATAAGGTTAATACAGGAGTTACTAGATATTATCTTAAACAACAACTTTGTTAGTTTTAATGGCAACATATATAAACAAGTGGTAGGTGTAGCTATGGGTTCGCCATGTGGGGCGAGCTACGCCAACCTGTTCCTAGCTCAATGGGAAAGTGAGATTATTTTCAAGAATAACATTTACGAGAAGGTAAAATTTTACAACAGGTTTCTGGATGATATTTTTATGATGTTTGAGGGGAGTGCGGATGACGCATGACTATTTGAGGAAACTTTGAACAATAGTACACCTTTTCTGAAATTCACCTTCACCTATGGAGAGGACATCATTAACTATTTAGATGTAGAATTAAAGAGGGATCCTGTAGGTGAAGGGTACTTGGCTAAAATATATAGAAAACCTACGTACTCAAACACATTGTTGCACTATTCCAGTTGTCACCCGTTCCATCAGAAAAGGTCTGTCCTCAAAGGACTGCTGGTAAGAGCTGCCAGGATGACAACTGAGGATCCTTCCTTTAAAGATGAATGTACCTTGTTGAAACATATGTTCATGAGTCAAGGTTACCCAGGGAAGATGATTGATGAGCTAGTAAGTGAAGTCCACTTCAAAAGGTTGGCAGTTTCTTTCAGTCCAATTCTCACTAAGTGGAAACGAATTACTGAGGTAACAGATTTCAACGTGGTAGAAAGGTTGGATGGTTTGGCCCTAAGACTAGTGTTATTCCACCAGAGAAATGTTCCACAGTTAAGGAAATAGTGAGTTTTAAGAGGAGTTTCATTACACCCTTTTGTTTGGAGGCAAACTTAATTAAGAACATTTTCAAAAGGAATTGTTTTTTATTCATCTTTGAGAGGGACACAATAAAGAAATTAGGTGACTACCCAGTCATTATTTTTAAGAAGGGTAGAAACCTGAAAAACATTATAGAAAACAATAGTCCAAAGCCTCTTAGGACAAAAAGGAACTTATAAATGTAAAACGTGTAACTATTGTAGGTACATTGCTACAGCGTTTAGTTTCACAGTAAACCAGCATGAATATAAAGCCAGAGGTAGGTACAACTGTAATTCCAATTCTGTGGTGTACTTAGCTTCCTGTCAGATGTGTTCAGCATTTTACATAGGAAAAATGGACAGGAAGCTAAAGGATAGGATTTATGAACATGTTTACCACATTAAGAAAAAAAGCACCACTAACGCTCTGGCTAGACACTGTAGTGAGCACCCCTCTCATTCATATTTGTTCAAAGTTATAGACCAGGTAGTTTTAGATGGAAAGGGTGGACCTTACCAAATGATATTGGAGAAACATGAATTGGTTTGGCAACTTAGGTTAAATTCATATACTCTACCTGGCTTAAATGAAGTCACTTCTTTAGCATGCATCCTTAAGTTAAGACGTTTACTTAGCTGACTTGTTTTTTATAAGAAAATCGTTTTTAACAACACTGTTTTAATTGTTCTTAACAATACAGTTTATCTTAGTCATTTACGTTAGTTGAAATGTGTATCGTAATGTATTATACTTACTAACAGTTTCTTTTATATTTAACATACACATACACACAGATATACATTTATTTCGTCAAGATGTTTTAGGTGGACACTTTCTCTTCACCTTTTCTTTGACACACACAGGGCCAGATTCAAGAAGGATTGCACGGAGTCTAAGAGTAGAGTAAGACTCCAGACAGCCAACATGTCTGCCGAGCGATCCAGGAACAGCCATCAGGGGCGTGTATGAGAACTCCTAAAATGACTCTTGCACGGACAGTGTTAGGTTATGCAAATTACCTCATTTGCTGCTGAAATCTATGCAAATGAGGTAAATTTGCTATCCAGGAAACACTAACCTGTCCGAGTAAGAGTAGTGTTATTTGCAGAAATGTACTCCATTGGTAACTGAGTACCGTTCTGCAAATAGCAAAACGGAGCTATGACAGCTCCAAATAAAGGATGCATCCAGTTGATGAAGCATGCCAATGGCCAAATATAAGGCCATTGGCATTTTTATGTGTTGCAAAATAATAAAAAATAATTTTTCCCCCCGATCTCCGATGTTTAAGTGTAGCGCAGCGCCGTGCAAGTGTGCGGCGCTCTAAAAACCAGAAAAAAAAATAAAATCCAAAAATAGGCATTTTATTAAATATATTCATCTGCCATGCAGGTGAATGGCATGCTGAAGACAACATGGCTACTGAGTAGTGGTTGCTAAGGGGGGAAGCTCAGTCTGAGAGATTTAACCAAGCATTAGTAGGCAATCCTATGCAAATGAGTATAAGGATAGTGAATCCCAATTTTCCCTGCCATGTGAACCATGTCCCTAGAGTGTAAGAGTAGGATTAGGGGAGTAACAGAGTAGAAGATAGGTGACATCATGAGGGGGTACGTATCAAAGACTATAAGCTTATTGGAGCAGAGTGGCATGTGTTTGCTGTGAGATACTCAGGACTGGAAGAGGCAGAGTTGTCTGAACTGAAACCCAGAAACCAAAGGTGTATGCCATGGCTATCACTAAAGTTTCTTGCAAAGATGCTTACACTATGTACACATGTGTGCGCACCTGTAAACCCTTCTAAGCCTGTGTGCACATGTGTGTGCCTGTGTAAGCCTGTGTACGCGCGTGTGCACTCGTGTGCATGTGTTTGTGCTTGTTTGCGTGGCGCTGCCCCCTGTGGAAACAGAAAGGGAAAAGGAAGGAAAAGAAGTAGTAGGAAGTTAACCAAGGAGAACTAGCAGAGCTGCCAGGTGAAATCAATCAGAATCAGCCAATTACACAGGCAGTACAATAGCCCAAGCCCAGCACTTAAAACTCTGCAAACAACATTCCCCCATGTTTTACTCAGAAACACTGCAGCACTGCAGTATACAAAGAGAAGTGAAAACTTAAAAAGCTTAACTGAGACAAAAAAATGTTAGGGGCTGCCATTGCTATTATAAGGCAACATGTGCAAGATGCTGAGGGTGGTGCCATTGCGAATGCTGCTGAGCAACCCACAGTGAGGAGACGGAGAAGAGTGTACAGACCCAGGATAACCTACCAGGGGCTACATGAGCTGGAGATAGTGGAGCGCTATAGAGTGGACAGAGACCTCCTGCAGCAAATTGTTGAGCTGTGCAGGCCACGCCTCACACACAGAACCAACAGAGGGGAACCCACCCCAGTGGAAACCAAGGTATGTGCTGGCCTAAGAATACTAGCAACAAGTACCTTCCAGAGACCAACTGGTGATATGGTGGGGATTTCACAGGCATCAGCATCCAGGGTACTGCACCAGTTCCTGAATGCCATGTCAGCACATGTCTGTGATCATGTATATTTCCCCAATTCCAGTGAGGTATTGGCCAGCAATATGTGTCTCTTCCAGCAAATAGTGGAATACCCTGAGATAGTGGGTGCAATTGACTGCATGCACATACACATCAAAGCACCAGCCGGTGAGCGAGGTAAGGCCTACATCAACCGAAATGGCTTCCACTACATCAACTGCCAGGTCGTGTGCGATGCCCAGGGCATAATACTGAATGTGTGTGCTGGCTGCCCTGGAAGCTACCACGATTCCCATATCTGTCATCTGACGCAGCTGTACCAGACATTTGCCAATTGGGACATCCCTGACGGTCACCTAGTGGGGGATGCTGGATATGCACTGGAGCCATGGCTGATGACACCCATCAGAAATGCACACACACCTGAACAAGAACTCCATAATGAGGCACACGCACAAACACGAAATGTAATTGAGCGTGTGTTTGGGATGCTCAAGTCACGGTTCCGGTGCCTGGACACATCTGGTGGAGCCTTGCAGTACTCACCAACTACATGTACCCAAATTGTCATGGTATGTGCCATGCTACACAATATGATTCTGCAAAAACAGCTGCAGCAGGAACAGCATGGGGCAGGGCCAAACAGCACCCCACCATTGCCAAGGCCTGCACAGGCACAGCGTGACTTGGAGGAGGAACAACCTGAGCCTGCCCCAGTAGGCAGAAGGAGGCGTGCCCAGTATGCCTTGGCAAAGAGGCAACACATAGCACATACACTGGCTCAGTAGGAACCCTAGAAATGATACCTCTCTCTGACTTGCACATAAAATAAAAGGGATGCCTAACTTGACACTACCTGTTTCCAAACATGTATAGGGAGTGTGGTATGTCCATCCAACATAGGCAGCCCTGCAGCACCACCTGAGGCATGATTGCTTTGTTTTAAGAAATATAAAGCAGTGCTAAGCAGCATTTACCAATATTTAGTATATGTAAACAAAATTGCCCGTGTTAACTAGCGCAATGTTGGGCAATGTTGAGCAACGTTGGGCAAGGTCGGGCAAAGTCATGCAAAGTTGAGCAAAGTCAGGTAAACATGCTCATATTTGCTTTACTGTTCCTTAAGCAGTCTGGTCTGCCCAGCATGAAAATAAAAAGCAGTGACAGGGCTCGAACCCAGGATACTGTGCACTATAGTCACAGTACTGAACCACTAAGCCATGATAGCATTTCAGTGGCACAGACACAACAGGACAATTGTACACTAATGCAAATGCAAAGAAATGCTGTATCATGCCCCTAAAGAGGCATATGAGTAACCTCCCCCACAGGCCTATGCAGACAGAGAACATCAGGCCAGGCGGTGTGATGTGAGTTGTGTAGGCTATGAAGTCACAATCTAATAGGATCTGTAGCACAGTAGTATGCCTCAAGCCAGTATGATAGGCAACAGTACATACTGAAATGGTGTACCGTACATAGCAGTGCAGGCATAGCAAATGTGTATAAGTGTCAGATGAAACCCTCATCCTATGTACACCCACATTAACAATCAGGTGTGCCCCCGGGTAGAAATGTACAAAGAATAGCTGTCCCCCTGTATGTAGAAATGTTGATATGTCTATGCAAAGTTTCTCATGGAAGCCCTGCAGGCACAGCATGATCCCTGTTGATCTATGACACAAATGTAAGCCCTGCTGTAAAAATACAACTTGATTTGACATACACATATAGTATAAATGCCTATACTGGGCGTGCTCACACACTCCAACAAATGTAATGGATTTCATTCAGCATCACACTGAAAGGTCATACGGGGCAGGCCCACACACTTTAATAAACGAAGCAAATGTCAGGCAGCAACATACTGAAAGTTCATACTGGGCATGCTCACACACGTATACTAAATACGGATGTGATAATAAGAGATCTATGGACAAATGTGGATAGTCATCTCTACTTCAAGAAACACATTCACAAAGTGGTCAGAAAATCATGCTATGTGTTCACACAAACTGCCAAGGTCTGTGCATGTAGGTCAAAGGAGGTTCCCACTACTCAGCAGTCATCAGACCCATCAGAGAGTGCCACAAAAACTTGCGATGAATCTGACTAGGCATGTTCAGCAGCCAGAAAGACCACTGAAGTACCTTAACAAAAGGATTACTGGCCTCAAATAGTTGACCCATGCAACAAGACTGAATGTAACCCAATCTGTACTCTGTTGCATACTGTCTACTCAGGAGATCTCTGCCCAACAGACAGGTCCATGTCATGGCTACACTCAGATCTGTTCTGAGTTACAGCTGAATGGCACTAAATATACAGACCCAACTGATATTGCCAACATTCTGGCAGCTAGGATCAGTGTTAACTTTACCCCCTCTCACCCATGAAAGAGCACATCTCTATAATGGAAGACTGCAAAGTTGCTGTCATCACGGCTGCACAGGTAAATAACACTCTCCAAAGTCAGTATCACAGCCGCCATGGGACCAGATAACATCCCAGGCTGTATAGTATCTAGGTCCCTGAAGTAAAATTTAACATGGAAGGTCTGTGGCTACTGAAGTTTCCAATGGACTGCAAACTAGGAGCCATAATTGTAAACACTAAAGATGTGGACATCCTACAAAAGGGCCTCACTGAGACAGATAGCTGTTGTCAAAGCCACGGGCTCTAGCTCAATGCCAAAAGGTGCATTGTCATCCCCTTTGTTAAAAACTCTGTAGCCAAGAACTACAACATAGGTGGTAGTATACTTCACACTGAAAGTGTGACAAGAGACCTTGGGTCACAGGTGAACAGTGGACACAACTGTGATAATCACATTCCCACAGTAGTCAGGAAACCCTTCTATGTGGCACACCTCATCACAAAACGTGTATCATGCAGAATAGAAGAGGATATTGTTCCCCTCTACTCATCACTGACTAGAACTATAATAGAGTACAACACCACTTTTGCTATGTACCTCACAAGACAACCACAACAACTGGAAAGCCTGCAGCAATACCTCACAAAGAGCATTAGCGGCCTGAAATACATGGCATACACAGACCATCTCAAAATGCTCCATCCGTATTCCCTTGCATATCGCCTACTCAGAGGTGTTCACTGCCTAACATACAAAGTCATGTCAAACACAGAGCTGTTGGACATGCTCCACGTAAAACACTCACAATCCCTCTGACCTTCGGACCCAAAACCATGAGTGAAATACAAAAGGAAGGGGTGTACCCATTTACCTTATGGATACCAACACCTTCAGGTTAGTGGCACTGCATGAGGCCTTGGAGACCATGCAAGTGCAACTAACATTGGGAAAAGCTGCTCATCAGATTGTAGCCTGCTACAGATCACGTACCTTGTGTCAGGAACCTCACTCAGTATTCCTGAGAACAGTGGAAAATATAAAGGTCCTTCAAACACCATTATATGAGGAGATTACAACTACCCAGACATTGCATGGGAGAATTACTCGTGTACAACATCCTTTGCACAATGTTTCCTAGAGTTTAAAAACTCGAACCCCCTGGACCAGCTGGTCACCATGCCCACAAGAGGTGACAACATACTGGACATGATCATCACCAACATAGGGTACCAGTGTTCCACAACAGAGATAAACCCCTTGCTGGTAATATCAGATCATAAAGTAATCATACTGGACATCCACATCACACCCCCCCCGCCCAGTCAATGAAACCACTGTGAAGACATAGTCAAAAGCAAACTGCACACTTCCCAAGACCAAAGTGGAATGTTCCAAAGACCTCTTTCTATAGGATAATGGTATACAATCTGCCGAATCATTTACAAGTGCATCCTATGAGCATCTATAGGGATGCACAGAATGAGACATCACAAATAAATCCAAGATGCATTCCTCCAAAAATAAGACAACAAACAACAATCAGGTGATTGTTGCCCATAAATAAGCTAGACAACAGAAGGAGGAAATGAACACATGATACCGTCAACTTCACTAAAGTAAAGGCATCATTGATCATTATTAGGAAGAAACAATGATCACTCATAAAATAATCCAAGGACAGTTTCTAAAGACAAATAGCCAAGGAAGGTAAGAATAACAACCACAAAGCCTTCAGTAGCTATACCAGACATGTAGGTGTCAATTTCCAAATATGCTGTCAGCTACTGAAAAATGGAAAGAAATACACTGAACCAACTTTCATTGCCCACATCCAGGGGGACAAGTTCAGTGTAAACTCCCCCCATCACCCCCAAATGGCCCTGTGTCCATCACAGAAGGATGCTAAGCCCCAGATGTCATGGACATGCAGGTAAAGACAGCCCTCTCCAAAGCTAAGAACACAGCATCAATGGGACTGGATGGTGTCCCAGGCTGCATCTTACACTAGGCCTAAAAGGAACTACACCCTCACCTACATCCACTGTCCAGACTCAAGCATACCACAGGCTATGTACCCAAAGAATGGCATACACTAACAGTCATCCAGCTCCACAAAGGGGGTGCCACAACAGAACCTGGAAACCATTGCTCTATATGTCTACTCAGCCTGGTCTACAAAGCTATTGAGCCAATTGTTATGGAACCCATAAACAGAGACATTGGAGACCTCCAGACACTGGACTCTACACATCTTCACCTTGTTAAAGGCAGATCCTGTCTCCTAAACCTAGTTTACTTATTTCAAACAGTTACCAAGGACATAGATGGAGGTGAAAGTAGTCCACACAGTCCACCTGGACCTCACTAAGGACTTTCTACACCATTCCCCACTCTGTCATCATGGACAAGCGTACCAGCGTGAACATTAACAGCTATGTCACAGGATGGGTGACCAAGTGGCTCAGAGATCAAACACACATGTTCAGAGTTGCAGGTGCTATGTCCAAATCTAAGCCAGTCATAAATGACATCCCAAAGGTCTTGGTCCTGGGACCCCACCTGTTCAGTAGATACTGCTCAGAGGTACAGGCAAGCATGGGAGTTGTATGGCTGAACAGGTTTGCAGATGACTGCTAACTGTAGTCCATAATCGATTCTATGGCTGACACAGACATCCTCCAGATGTGTCTTACAGAGACTGATACCGTGTGTCCAAACAATGCCCTCAAGCTGAATGCCAATGAATGCATAGTCACCCCCTTTGGGTAAAACTATATGCACACAAATTACCACATAGGTGGTAATCCAGTATGTACGGAGAAAGTCATTATGGCCCTGGGGACACAGGTAGATAGCAAACTCCCCTTTGATGGTCACATGGCCAAAGTGTTTAGACATTCCTTCTATGTAGCCCACCTAATGTCACCTCATGTAACCCACTTTGTATAGTCTGATGATGTCATCATCCTACAAATATACCTGTGGAAAGGAGAACTCACAGTAATGTGTATAGCGCGTTGTGTAAATGCGTACTCCTGTAGTATCATAAAGTAGTTAGGTAGGGGTTTGAATCCTGCACTTGACAAGTGTGTGTGTGTGTGTGTGTGTGTGTGTGTGTGTGATTACCTTGGAGAGGAACAACCTTTCTGTAGAGTAGTAGAACACCTTACAAGTTGTATACTTAGCTTTGTCAAGTCTGATGATGTCACCATCCTACAAATATACCTGTGGAAAAGAGTCCTCCTAGTAATGTGTATAGTGCATCGTGTTAATGCATATTCTTCTAGTATCATGAAGTAGTTAGGTAGGGGTTTGAATCCTGCACTTGGTGAGTGTGTGTGCTCTATGTGTGTGACACTGTTGGTCAATGTGTTGTGGCTTTTGCTTTTACTACTGTATGACATATCAGTATGCATTGCACATGTGAGGTAGCTGTGTGACAAATACATATACATACATGTTACCTCAATTATTGCATGTGTGGGAACCCTGCTTTATCCAAAAACACAGCTGTCATCTTTGCCAGACTGTGTTGCTGCTTCCCAGAGCTTAGGTCACATCTGTATGCTTGTGACAAGGCCAGCCACTGCAGTGATTCCTGGCCTAGGTCATCCGTGTCACACACACTCATTACAGTTTCTATTGAATTGTGTGAGTGAGGGTTTATGGCCGAGGTATATGTCAGACCTGTTCAAATGCAGCAAAGTCTGTCAATGATGACTATTCATTATAGGTGTACAACAAACTTTGTGGATATGCATGCAGACCCCTTATTTCTTATGTGATCCACCGAGGGATTTCAAAATACCTTAGGAAATGTGATTATCAAAAGATAGATGACATAACACTAGGTTGCATGTACACATCAGTACCTTTTCATCATGTTGGTGGCTACTACCTATGTGGTACTGTGGGGATACTATGTTCCGTAAAGGTGGATGACTATGCTTAGTTTGGCTTATAGCTTTACAACATGGGTTTGACAACAGGTATCTGTCTGTATGATACCCTTGTGGAGGATGTGTGTATCACCTGGAGAATGCATTATAGGCCACAGTATGCATTACCAGGCGTGGATGGACATATCCCTACTCTGATTGCTTGTACCTAAGAGAGCTATATGCCAAACAGGAGTGGTCTCAGTAATGGGTGCAGGTGAATACCACTGGTTACTGGCATAGTATAGTACCTGAAGGATCCAAATGTTGCTGTGTGTCCTACATCTGTGTGTCAGTTGTCAAGACATCATCTAACGATTGGTTATGGTCAGGCTGTTGAAGTTATGTATACTACCAGAATGCAAAACAATGACAGATAGTAGCAGTATCACCCACAGCACAGTGTCAGACCATGTCATACACACATGTGTAGTCAGGTTCCGAAATGTGTGTAGTACAATGCATACTGTCCACCAATAGAAACTATGGAGTGTTACTGTGTAATACAGAGCATGTCACCCTGCCCATGTGTCCACTATGCACGTACATGCAGACAGTGCACCTCCACCGTGTTCACAACTGTACACCTGCAAATCTGTGCTACACACATCCCACACATACTGTCCACTCTCTAACACATGCTGGCAATACTGCACACACCAGCCAAGTGGCAAGTGGGTGGACAATACACTATTGGAACTAACACTGGTGTAAACAACACTACAATGACAGTCATAGCTTTAATGCATCATGCCTGCTCAGCTACACCTTCAAGCATATCATTACACTCTACTGCTGACAACATGCTAACATTGCTATACTGCTATAAAGACACTCTGTGCATCAGCACCATGGTAGCCTGTTCCTGCATCGATGTTATAGATGACAGGAGGTGGCACAGGTTTCATCATATGCACAGGGTGTGTTGTTGGTTTGCCAGAAGCCTACTGTAAGCCATCCAATCAACATGTGTGTGTGTGTGTGTGTGTGTGTGTGTGTGTGTGTGTGTGTGTGTGTGTGCGTGTGTGTGTGGGGGCAAGGATACTGGTATGGGCCAATGCTGATGTAATGTGTGTGGATATGTTTTAGCCCTAGGTGTCTGGATTATGTGTGTGTGTGTCTGCATGCACACAGTTCCACCATGTGGCTGCCATATACGGGTATTTGTGGGACAGCCACAGACTGTACCTATGAAGCTTTACAGATCACCATCTCCCCTGGCCACAGATATGGTACCTGTGCCTGGCAGGTGTGCTACTGACACTATCAGGTACTAAGCCAGACTGGGTACTATCCCCAGAGGTAGAAGGATGTACACTGGACCCAGGTCCATGCTGGGACTGTCCAGAGCCACATGAACGTGGTCTTCTAGGACATTCTATGGACAGCCCACCCCCAACTTTGCTGGGGCTGGTACTGGCACTATGGGAGTGGCTGTGGCTTGAGTGACGTCCACGGTGACTGCCAGCTGCTGATGTTGCTGGCATACGTCCATGTTGACGACTCAACCATCCCACACTGTCCTGATACATGGACATGACATTGTGGGGGACATCTAATGTCTCTCCCCAATGTCTATCAGTGACCTCAGTGTAATTACGGATGGCACCAGCTAGGTCATAGATACTGTCAATTACGATGGTGTTATGTGCCCTCTGTGCCCTTAGTCTCTGTCTGGTGTACCGTTCCATACGTGCCTGTGCCTCCATGACAGCCTGGAACATGCGTGAGGTTGTAAGACCTGTTGAACGTCTGCCAGTGGCATGATGAGCAGCAGTACTCCATAGGTTCATAGGTTCATAGGTTCATACTAGGCTATCTGCCCGAGGGCATTTACAAGCCTAGCCCATAGTTTTGTGGCTTACGCCACCCCTTTAGTATGGGGAACTATACCCATTATTTTGCTGTGCCTCTGTTGAGCAGTGACACTGAGGTAATCCCTGGGGTATATCTGCGATCTCCCATCCATTGGTCAAGATTTCTCTTGAACAAGGCCAGCGAGGTGCTCTGCCTCACATATACCGGGATTTTATTCCACAGCATAGGGAGTCTTTGGGTGATGAATCTATCCCTCCAGCACGTCCTATTAATAGCCGTGTCGAGGTTTAAGTCTCCCGATGAGAACCCTTGGACATCTGCCTATGTGGTAACCCTTCTGTTACCCATTTCTGGAGATTATGTAAAAATTCACTATCTCATCTAGTTTTTATCACATAAAAAATTTGCATTATTATTTTTTTAAAACATTTTTTAAAATATTCTTTCAAAAATTAAAAAAAAAAATTAAAAAAAAAATTTTTTCATTAATTAGTACATCAATTTTTGCCCCTATTTCATATTTTTAATGTATTAATTTTCATGGATTTTTTTATGCAATTTTTACGCAGTTTTACGCATTCTTCTTTATATTACAGTGTGATATTATTGTGTCTAGCATTGCTCAGTACATGCTGCATTTTGAGTTATATTTTATATTGTGTGTTATTGTATGCACTGAATGCATTTACGTATTTTATGTTATAGTTGGCATAAAATATATATTAACTTTATTAATTTCACAGTTTTCAATTTATCGCATCTTTGGCATTTGAATATCAGCCAGATGCATTTAGCAGGTTTAGTTATTTCTGCACTTATTTTTGTATTTGATGTGTTTTATTTATTTATATGTGTTTTGTACTAGCATGGTTGATAGGTGGTTTATGACTATGAAACACCTCTTAGTGTAGTGTGCATATCACTTTAAATTTGTAACATCCTTTTGGCACCAAAAAAGGCTTAAATTTGGTGATGTAATAACTGAAAGCCAGTTCTGATGAAGCCCAGTTTTTTGGGTGAAAGCGCTTAACTAGCTTGTTTGTTTGCTTGTTCCTTTTCCACCAGTTTGTCCTTTTTACTATCAGTTTGTCTGTTAGTTTGGAGTTGTCTGTTTTTTTATTTTATGTTATATTACGTTATATTATATTAAAACGCGATTGATACACAGTTTGGTTATCGTTTTTATTCCTTTATTGGTAGCGGCACTTATTGGCATTCTCGCAGTATTGTTAGTTTCAGTTGTCATTGCATTTTACTATTTGTTGGAGTTGTTTACTGCTATGGAGCACACCAGTGCGCTACCTACTCATGAGGAGGTGTCTAATTTGAGTTTTGACAAGGATAAAGAAGGCTTGGAGAATATTCGAGAGGACATACTCACTTTACAAGGTGAATTAAAGGGTTTAACCTCTTTGGTTAAACAGTTACTTCAGAATGGTAGAGGCGAACTGGAGTCTGGCAACCATGGTAGCCAAGGTCTATTTAAGCCACATGAGAAATTAACTTTTAACACAGGTACTGGTTCTTTTCCATCTTTAGTGACTGACAAGGGGAAATGTGAACTAGTAAGCAATAATAAGCATGTCAATGCCGTACCTTGTAATATTAAACCCTGTGGTAGAGGCGAAGAGCAAGCATCAGTGGATAGTTTGGACATACCTAATGTCCAGGGTGCTATTAGAGAAAATGTGACTAATGGACGTGATATATGTGAATCTTTTAACAGTAGTAAAATCAGTCTTTTAGATTTTACTTTTGATTTCTCTGTATATGATATTAATGAAGAAGCTTTAAGAACTGGTGCCAAACCTAAGAGAACATTCCCCACTACAACGTATTCCACTGTTACTGGACAAAGTTCACAGCGCAGGAAAGATACTGACAATTTCAATCCTGGCTTGGCCCACAGTGTAGGAAAGATGAATGGGCCATGCGTGGGCAATATTACCAACAATAAATTTAACAATTTTTGACTGTGAACCACCAAATGGATGAATTTGGAGGCAGCAAACCTACACCGAATCCTGATGGTTCGGAATATGGGAACTTAAAAAATATGATTTTTATATTAGGCAAAAAATTAAAAAGTATTAATGGGCTTAAAATGGACAATGCCTATTTATCTAAAAATATTGACAAGAAAATTATGCCTATGGGTTTGAGATTTTTTAAAGTACCATTAGGGGTTGAATTATCTGGTGAAGTGATGAAAGAATTTAATGCTTTTTTGATGTTTGCGGTTTTAACTTTATGCAGCTGCTTATTAAACACAATGATGAGAAGCTTAGCAAACTAATTAATGAAGCTGAAAAGTTAAACAATAGTATTATTGATGATCTCTTGTTCCCAGAATGGGAAAATCTATATACTAAACAATTTCAGGAAGCTAATAAATGGGCATCTAATTTAACCAATTATTTCAGATGTCACTCTCCCTGCTTTAGAAGTAACAACCCAACACTGCTTTGCTACAGTAGAAAAATGGCTGTTTGAGAGGAATCTCATCCTAAACCCAAAAAAACTAAGTTACTACTATTCTTTCCCACCTCAGCTCGTCCTCTAGTGCAACACAATACACAAGCTAACAATACTACCTTCTCCGTTCAGTCTAAAAACGGGACCATAATTGAACCCGATACCAACACTAAACTACTAGGGGTGACTATTGACAACAAACTTAAATTTGACTTGCATATCAGCCAGACCATAAAAGCTGTAAATAAGAAACTCGGATCCTTGTATAGAATCAAGAACTTCCTAACTCCCAATGCTAAACTAACTATCGCCCGTACCCATCTCCTCTCCACACTTCTCTATGCCTCACCTGTATTCTCTTTCCTCAACATATGCAGTATTAATAAACTATTCGTGACTTACAATCACATTGCCAGATTTATAACAGGGGCTCCTTATAGAACTCACCACTGCCACAATCTAAAGAAACTTGACTGGTTAGAACTATCCAATCTTCTCAAACTAAACCAACTCTCTGTAGCATTTAAAATCATTAAGGAACCTGACAAAACCCCTTCACTGAATAACTTACTGACCCCCTACTCTAACCTAAGTAGTCTTCGCCTCCAACAGATCTCTGGTCCAAACCATCAAATCCAATAATATGGGCGATGCTCTCTTCGCCAATACAATAGGAAAGGTTTGGAACTCCCTCCCTAACTACTTAAGACTCACTAACTCCCTCTCTCAATTTAAAAAACATCTTATACAATTCTTTAAGGCACATTGGCTATGCTCATGTGCAAATCCAGACTAGTTGCTAATTGAACTACAGCATATCCTATCCTACTTGAACTAGCTAACTGGGGTTCTCCTCTTTTTTGGCATCAAATAATTCATAAATAAACTCACTACTACCCTATTTAGTTCGTTCTACTGTAATCAGTTTCTCCATGATCACTTGGAACCCTGCAATGGTGTAGAACTTTTTGAACATAGTAACATTATTGTCTCTTGAATTTGTCTCTTGAATTTGTATTGTACTTGTAATTTTGAGCTGGATTCTTTACTGTCTTGTTGATACAATAATCATGCCAAGGAAAGCATAAAGAATGTTAATTTGTTATGCCTTTCATTTATGTACCTGTAAACCTATGTATTTTCTGTTTTTTCTCTGTGGAGCTTTTCTCCCCGGGCCTCCGCTGAAAATGGACATGTATCCAGTCAGACTATCCCGGTCAACAAATGTAAAATAAAATAAATAATAAATAAATAAATAAACCAAAGGGAAATTCAAAAAGTTAGAAAGGGACAGTGAGCAATATATAAGGAATACAGCTTACAAATGGCCAATTGTCAGTAATGACATAGGTTATAATAACTTTAGTGAGTTCCCTCATAATAGAGGTAACAAGAGATTTACACAACAAATTAACGATCATAACCATAATAATCAAACATATGGGAGAAACAAGTTTGAGGGGGATTTTCAGAAGGAGACGAGAGATTACACCCAACCTTACAGGAACGGTTATCAGAATCATATGGGGAGAACAAAGTATTAGAAGGAAATGTCAGGAATGCTACTATTTGTCATGGATATGAGAAAGGAAATGATATTGTAAGAAGTGGAAACATTTATAGATACAATAATTTTAACATCTTTAATTATACAGATTTAGTCATAGACAAATCACACTTTGACTTACTTGTAAAAGGGATGAAATACATTCCTAACCCGAAATTTGATATTGTGGACACTATAATAGATTTGAAAAAATTCACTAGAAAAATTAATTTAAATATTTACTTCAACAACATTTTTAAAGCAGGTATTGATTTATTTAAGTTTCATACAGATGCTAGCACACAGTTAAAGAAAACAAGTTCATTCACACCCTGGCCCATCCCAAAGTGGAATTATATGAAAAAATTACAATTAGAGAATTATATTGAGAAACTAAAACATTGAAACAAATAACTAGTATCAATAATTTGAACTCTGAAGAGAGAAAGTCTTTACTGAATATCAGAGAGAATCATAATATTAGAGTAATGAAACCCGATAAAGGGGGTGGAGTTGTCCTATATGACAACATCCAATATACCAAGAAAATCTATGACATCCTTCACTATTCTGGTAATTACCTTTCTATTTCCTTGAACGAGTTGAATATAGCATACTTTAGGATAGATTCCTATATTGAGGAATATTACATTGAAGGACGAATAGCCAAAGAAACATATGAATATTTAAAAGTCAAGTCCTCTAAACTTGCTACTCTCATAGGTATTCCTAAGGTACACAAGGATGTAGTGGACCCCCCCCCCCCTGAGAACGATTGTTTCAGGAAGTAAATCCATGACTTTCCCGATGGGGAAATATATAGATACCAAACTAAAATTTTTGTATGAAAAAATTCCACATATGGTCAAGGATTCTTGGATGTTTTTAAAAAATTATCCAATAAAAGGAATGTTGACAATATTTATTTTTTGACCATAGATGTAATTATTTATTTTCTTGTATATCCAAGGAAAAAGGGTTAGAAGCATTCACCAGTAGTCTAAGGAAACATGCGAATATGACATGGGATGACACCTGCTTATTAGAAGAGATGATGGCTATTGTATTAGACAATAACTTTATATTTTTTGAAGGTGAATATTTTAAGCAAATTAGAGGGGTTGCGATGGGAGCAGCGTGCGCCCCCATTTACGCTAATCTAGTAATGCTTCATTGGGAAGAAACTGTTTTGCTCAACAGTGAATTTTTTCAATACATTTTGTATTATTCACGTTTTTTGGACGATATTTATATTTTATGGGAGGCCGATGAAAATAGATTAAAATTATTTTTAAATTTTTTAAATAGTAGTAGTGAATATTTAAAATTTACGCATTTGGTTAATAAAACTGGAGTACCATACCTGGACACTGTTATATCATATCAAGACCAGAAATTAAACTCTATTATATATAGAAAAAATACTTTTTCCAACAACTATTTAGAATACACCAGCTGCCACCCAGAAAAATTTAAGAAAAAATATTTTCAAGGGACAATGCGTTAGGGCAGCTCGAATGACATCAGGTGATGAACATTTAAAAGTGGAATTGGAATATATAAAATATTTATTCATACAAAGAGGATATCCTATCAGTATGTTGGAAGACGTAATTACTTATATAATGCATTTTAGAAATATTAGGTACAAACCTTTATTAGGTAGTCAGTCTATGTGTGATTTACAAGAGGGAAATGTACTTCCAGTAAAAGACACAATTTTAAACCCTGAAAGATTTAATAGAGCATGTATTGTACAGTTTAATTTGGCCACTGATCATATTAAGAAAATTATAAGCAATGTCTGGTACATTCTAGCTGATGATACCCACTTGTCCAAAATAGTTTGTAATGGACCCAATTTTATTTATAGAATGGGGATGAATATCAAACAGTTAGTGGAACTAAAGAATTATAACATCAAACTAGTGGACTGAGTACTTTTATTGGGACTATAAAATGTGGGTCTTGCAATCAGTGTAAACATATTTTGGAAGAAAGACATTTACAGCTAGATAATGTACATAGGAGTAGAATCACAAGCAAGGCAGGTAACTGTAACAGTAAAATGGTTGTTTACCTAAGTAAATGTAAAAAAATGCTCTGGTTTTTATATAGGAAAAACAGAGAGAAATTTTAGGAAAAGGATATACAACCATTTATACTATATAAGGACTAAAGATAATAATAATGCTCTTTATAGACATATTGATAGGGAAGGGTCTGACCATATATTTAAATTTATTATTTTAAAAGTTATAAAGGCAGACCCTAAAGGAGGAGATTGTAAGGGTTTATTAAAATATAAGGAAGCAAAGTGGCAAATTTTGTTAGACGTCACAACTCCCCCAGGACTGAATGAATACATTTCAGTAAAACCATTTCTTGAGATTATGTAAAAATTCACTATCTCATCTAGTTATTATCGCATAAAAAATTTGCATTATTATTTTTTTAAAACATTTTTTAAAATGTTTTTTCAAAAAAATTTTTCAGTAATTAGTACATTAGTTGTTGCCCCTATTTCACATTTTTTAATGTATAAATTTTCATGGAATTTTTTATGCAATTTTTACGCTGTTTTACGCATTCTTCTTTATCCAAAAAATATGCTGAAAACCACCAGAACACCAAAACGAGTCAGCAAAGCGAAATGTGAAGGCACAACTCAAAATGATTCTCTCACATTTGAATAAAGCTTGCAGGAGTCGCCCAATTACTGACATCATCCAGGACTCGTTTTGGCATTCTTCTTTATATTACAGTGTGATATTATTGTGTCCAGCATCGCTCAGTACATGCTACATTTTGAGTTATATTTTATATTGTGTGTTATAGTATGTACTGAATGCATTTACATATTTTATGTTATAGTTGGTATAAAATATATATTAACTTTATTCATTTCACAGTTTTCAATGTATCGCATCTTTAGCATTTGAATATCAGGTTTAGTTATTTCTGCACTTATTTTTGTATTTGATGTGTTTTATTTATTTATATGTGTTTTGTACTAGCATGGTTGACAGGTGGTTTATGACTATGAAACACCTCTTAGTGTAGTGTGCATATCACTTTAAATTTGTAACTTCCTTTTTGTGCCAAAAAAGGCTTAAATTTGATGATGTAATAACTGAAAGCCAGTTCTGATGAAGCCCAGTTTTATGGGTGAAAGCGCTTAACTAGCTTGTTTGTTTGCTTGTTCATTTTCCACCAGTTTGTCCTTTTTACCATCAGTTTGTCTGTTAGTTTGGAGCTGTCCATTTTATTTTACGTTATATTACGTTATATTATATTAAAACGCGATCGATACACAGTTTGGTTATCGCGTTTATTCCTATATTAGTAGAGGCACTTATTGGCGCTCTCGCAGTATTTTTAGTTTCAGTTGTCGTTGCATTTTACTATATGTGGTACCCTTCCAGACATCTGGATATGGCTGCTGTGTCGGGATGCATGTGCCATGGATACCACACTGTCCTGGCCAATGCCGATTGTATACTGTCCCGCAGCTAAGGGAATTGGTGATGGATGAATTGGCAGTATGACTGTATGCATGGATGGGGTGGACACTTGTGTACTGTCGATTGGTGGCCCAACGACAGACCCTGGCAAGCATGCCTGTGCCTCAACACACCTATCATCATTATCACTATTTTGCTCAGTGACATCAGTTTCCCTGCTGCAGTGAACCAGCCCAAAGTCAGCACCTGTGAGAGGAAGACAGGAAACACACTTTACAACCTGTACATGATGTTGGCACACATGAACACATGCACATATGCACACATGCACACATGAACACATGCACACATGCACACATGAACACATGATCAAATGAACACATGAACACATGCACACATGTACACATGAACACATGCACACATGAACACGCATACATGCACACATGAACACATGCACACATGAACACATGCACACATGCACACATGAACACAAATGCACTCCTCACTAAAACAGACACACATAAACACACCCACACACACACACACACACACACACACACACACACACATCACCAGCAATCCAGAACATACTCAACAGCGGGTGATGGTGGGGTACAGTATCACGAGGCAAACAGTTATATCACACGTGTCAGCATGCAGGACGTGTGTTGCTCAACAGCATGCAGTGGGGGTGTAGACAGCCCTTGCTAATAACAGTATACATGGCTTTGATGCATGTGTGTTGTTGTTCAGTGATTGGCCTCACCCTGGAATGCAATGTGTACATGGACACAACATTGTTGTGTAAGTATTAAAAGCTCTGCAATGTCCTGTGCACCATCACTCACAGGTATACATACCATGGCTGGATGTGTATCTGTGTGTCACATAGATATCCATTTCTGATTAGAGCATCTTTGTCTTTAGCAGATAAATGTGGGCACAGGTTTAGCACATGCATGCTATGTATACACACAGGATGAGTGGTGCATGTATACCTGATGGAATACCATTGCTCAACATAGCCATTGTACAGTGGTTATGTTGAGTGTAGGACATATTGTGGACATGCCACTGCCAGCCATGACATGGTATGCTGCAACACAACTGCAACATTAAACTTCACACATACACAGTGTGTGTCATGTGACCTATACACTCAATAGCATTACAAGACATATATGTGTCACGTTGTACAAATGGTGATTGCTATGCATATTGTGTATCGGTGCATATGTTTGCACGCACACAACATTGAGGTGCATAGCAGTTAATGCTATGTGTAGTACTGTGGTCACTGTAACTGGATGGGGTGTAGTACCATGAGCCATCATCATGCAGCATCATGTAGTCACTCAAGCCTAGTAATGTGTGCCAGACTGGCACATACCATGCTGTACCAGAACTGCTGTACCATGGCTACATTCACCATTTCACAGCCAGTTGTTACATGGGTTTGTATGGTACCCAATAGGGGGCATTGCCTAACATGAATGTGTTATGTGTTGAAGAGTGTCGCACAGCCACATGAGAGGCATCTACCCCTCAGGTATATGTGTGCTGTGTGGATGACATTTGGGATACTGGAGTGTGACCTTACAGCGGGTGTCTGAATATGCCATGTGCAGCATGTGAACGTGTACTGCATATGACAAAGTTGTGTATGTTGGGTGCATGTGTATCGCCTCTGCCTATCCAATGTCCACTACAGTGTTTCCACAATTGTGTGGGATGCTTTGTGTATTGTATGTGTTTTAGGCAGGTACCCACATTACTGGGATGTGCATAGTCTCACAACAAACATACACAGCATGCATTATGCGTAGGTGTGTTACGTGTACATCGCCTACAGCTCACCTATGACATGCACATTTAATTAGCAATATTAAATGTAGACACACTCACCAGCATGGGTCTGCTGCCTTGCTGTCACACCAGAGGGACCTACAAGGATATGAGACAGTTTGTCAGTGGCAACAACTGTGGCATTGCTACTGTGTGTCTGCAATCTTACAGTAGTACAACAGTTGACAGTCACAGGCCTACAGATTACATTCCTAATTATTAGTATTGCACAACACTAGGCACCACATCCTCTAACTACACAGTACACATCTCACATGAGCATGCTCTACCAATAGAGGTAACAGTAGTCTACAGCTATGCCATGTTACCTGCACGCTCCGTGTCAACTTGCTGGGTGGCTCTGGCCTCCATGATGATACATGTTACTTGTTGTTATTGGCCAGGAGCCACCTGGCTCAGGAGCAGCTCCTCCACTCTGGTGAGGGGGGGGTGGATGGCTACTCCACCACCTGTGGCAAGCTGTTGTCTACGGATATCTGATGCATGCTGCCGGACATGTCTAATTAAATCACTGCAGTGATGACATACCTGCTCATATGTCTGGTTATGCATGCCTATGTCATTTACCCTATGGGCAAGATCTTGCCACAGTGCAGTCCGCTCATGCTGGTCCTGGCTGGTTCTGGAGAACAGCAGGGCATAGTGCTGCACCAGACTTGTTGTTATCTGTTCCTCCTCTGCCGGGCTGTAGGTGGGGTTATGATGGTGGGCCATTACCCTGGAAGACAATGAAACAATATGTGTGAGCAAGTCATGTGGCACACTTAACATTCTAAAGTACAGATATCAATTAACTGCCATATATAGCAACCTATTGGTTGTCAGAGGATACACACTTTCAATACCACATATCAGTACTCAGCCCACAACTGCCTGACAGTGCCTGGCACACTCTACATATCAAACCATG